>NC_091435.1:45667345-45745259 GCF_964237555.1 Oryctolagus cuniculus
CGGAAAAGGGATCCCTGTTAAATATAAGAGTGGGAATAAGAGAGGGAGGAGATGTACAATTTGGGACATGCTCAATCGGACTTGCCCCAAATGGTAGAGTAAGAAATATGCCAGGGGATTCCAATTCAATCCCATCAAGGTGGCATGTACCAATGCATTCTCACTAGTTAAAGTGATGAATTTCAGTTCACAATTGATCACACTGATAGGTCTAAGAGTCAAAGGGATCACACAAACAAGACTAGTGTCTGCTAATACTAACTGATAGAGTCAAAAGGGAGAGAACAATCCAACATGGGAAGCGGGATACACAGCAGACTCATAGAATGGCAGATGTCATAAATAGCACTCTGGCCTCAGAATCAGCCCTTAAGGCATTCGGATCTGAGCCCATGAGAGTATTTCAGGCATGGAAAGCCAAGACACTCTGGAAAAAAAAAAAAAGAACACCTAAATGAAAGATCACTGCGAGTGAGATCCCAGTGGAAAGAATGGGGTCATCAAAGAAGGAGGTGCCTTTCTCTGAAGGGAGGAGAGAACTTCCACTTTGACTATGACCCTGTCGGAATAAGATCGAAGTCGGCAAACTCAAAAGGCTTCCATAGCCTTGGCAACTCATGACTAGAGCCTAGGGAGATTTCTGACGCCATAAACAAGAGTGTCAAATTGTTAAGTCAACAACAGGAATCACTGTGTACTTACTCCTCATGTGGGATCTCTGTCTTTAATGTGTTGTTCTATGTGAAGTAATGCTATAACTAATACTGAAACAGTATTTTACACTTTATGTTTCTGTGTGGGTGCAAGCTGATGAAATCTTTACTTAATATATACTAAATTGATCTTCTGTATATAAAAATAATTGAAAATGAATCTTGATGTGAATGGAATGGGAGAGGGAGCGGGAGATGGGAGGGGTGCGAGTGGGAGGGAAGATATGGGGGGGGAAGCTATTGTAATCCATAAACTGTACTTTGGAAATTTATATTTACTAAATAAAAGTTAAAAAAAAGTGAAGGATTCTTGATAACAATCATATGGTGGGAAAAGAAGGGTCTATTGTCATTTACACAGTATGATTCAGGGGAGCAATATTTAAAACTGTAAACTAATGTCAGTCATACAATTTTATACTCTATTTGTATTGGCTTCTATATTTAAAAATGTGATATTTGTCATTGTTTGCCTTATTTCACTTAACTTAATGATCTTCAGTTCTATGCATGTTGTTGCAAAATTCAGGATTTCATTTTTTATCACTGCTTAATATTTCATCATGTACATATGTCATATTTTCCTTATCCAATTATCAGTTGATGGACATTTACATTGATTTCATATCTTTACCCTAGATCCTAGCACCTAATGAAAATTTAATTATCATTTTATGGATTTTTGAACAAATGTTAGTAGATCCCTTTTGACTTTCACTTAAATGTTTCAAGAAAATATTTATTCTGTATTTAAAATTTTAAATTGTAACTATAGGGTTAACACAATGTACTGTGAGTAGTTAAAATGAGCATTGTATTATGCCAGAGTTCGAGGGCTCCAATGAAAGCTTTAATAATAAGAAATTACTTTAAGAATGCTAAGGTATACAAAGAGATTTATATTTTAATCAAGAACTAAGAGCTACAATATATATCTATGTTCTTGGCAATATATTCAAATTTATATAGCAATAAATATTTAAGTAGCATTTGAGAAGGCTCCAAGTAGACAATAAAATGCAAGGGAAACAAATTGTTGGAATTCATAAAAAAGAAATTATTTGCCACATGAACAGAATAATAAGGGGAGTAACATGCTTAGGTAGTTTCCAACAGCGGAGCACAGAAGCCAAAATTCAGCCATTATTGGTGAAAATATGAACAATTCATATTATGTGAGTACTTACTATGCACTCAGCACTATGGTGATCATTTCCCACACCTATCACTTAATTATCATCATGTTTTTAGTATATAATAATTATTACTAGCAATTTTCAGATTAAAACCTGAGGCATGGAAAATTTTATTAATGTGCCTAAAGCTCCACAACTAGGAAGCGGGAGGTGCTTCACAGTGAGTAATCTGATTCAGAATCTCAAAATTACAGTTTTCCTGGTGAAGACCTGAGAATGTGTCCTGGGTGGGACAACGGAATGGCAGAGTGGGGGGGGTGGGTTTGAAGAAGTTAAAAGGTAAATAGGGCCGGCGTCATGGCTCAATAGGCTAATCCTCCGCCTGCGGCACCAGCACCCCGGGTTCTAGTCCCGGTCGGGGAGCCGGATTCTATCCCGGTTGCTCCTCTTCCAGGCCAGTTCTCTGCTATGGCCCGGGAGTACAGTGGAGGATGGCCCAAGTGCTTGGGCCCTGCACCCCATGGGAGACCAGGAGAAGCACCTGGCTCCTGGCTTCGGATCAACGCGGTGCGAACTCTGGCGAAATTAACTCAGTTGAAGGAACTGAGTATATTATCCTAACTAGATTGTAACTGATTATGTCACAGATTTATGGCCAACACTCTGCACCAGTCTTTTCTTTCCACCCTCATGTAAAGGACATTTTTACTAGGCTTCTGTCTTTTAGTTATTTGGCTATCTGAACCAATGTTGGTGAAAAGCAATGCTTTTGCAAAAGCCCAAATAACACTAAACATTTCCTCTCTTCATGAGGCTCTCTGTGTATCATTATGTACATGGGGATACAATAAGCATAGGATAATTATAACTTGTGCACATGATGTCAGATGACTATTATTGCCACATTCTGCAGATAAAGTGTCTTCAAAGCACTTTTCTATAAAGTCATTGAAAGTTAAATATAGTACTTCAGCCTGGTACCACACAAATTATGGAGTTGGTCAGTCATGGAAATAAAATTACATTTAGTGTTCCCACTGGCATTATAAGAAGTAAAACTGAAGAGGGTGATCTCACACTGAAAAACAGGTGTCCCAGATTCTTAATGTTGTTGGTTTTCAAACTGAACTCGTCATGATTTTTAAAATGAGTCCTCAGAAGCCTGAGAGAATTATTGCATTTGGCTCAAGAGTTGGCTATTTTCTACTTGCGAACAACCATGGTTTGACAGATTCTGGCTCATTAAGAAATAATTAAATTCTCTGTGATCTAATTTGAGTTCGCAACTCATGTCTGCATTTGTTTTTAATTTTTCTTGACCTTCATTTAACAAATGCCCATACACACTGGCTGAGAAGTGTAACGTGTCAGAGTTTGGCAGTTCATTTCATTTCCTCCTCAAACATAAATGTCTTCAACTGGAAATCATGTATTTCTAATTTATTCTAGCTAGGTTCACTTCTCACTCATATGCTATTTTTAAAGAAAAAAATTAAAAGGGTATTCAGTTGTTACTGGGGATACTGACTCAGCCCTTGAAATACATTGATTAGGTCACTTTTTCATATGCTTGAAACAAATTACAACGTAATTACAAAGCAACCTTAACTCACACATACAACAATTAGAAAAGTAATCAACTCTGAACCAAGTGCCAAGTTGACTCATTATAGAATAGTCTTCAACACGTCCAAAGAAAACACTCATTTTGTACTGTTTTGTTTCATAATTTTATGAAAGAAAATGTATAAAATAGAAAATCTAAATGTATCCAAAGGCATAATTTACAACTCTTTCCCACAGGAAGTAGCAAATAAAATCTAATTACTTATTTCAAAAATAAATGTGAAGAAAGAAGCAAAAATTAGAAAAAGAACAGCTGATTCCAAATAAAACTGACTTTCACTTCTGAAGACTTTCACTTATTAAGAGAATGAAAGTACTCCAAAAATTATTAAAACAGAAAGAAGAGCATATAGAATATATGAAGAGTAGGCATAGACTACACTAGTTAAAGTAAATTAATTTTGAACACAAAAATTACTTCATCACACTCGAAAGAGATAATTCATAATTAGAAGGTTTTTAAATCAAAATCTTATTAAGCAGGTGTATTATTTATTCATTTTCCTAGGCAAATGCATCTGACTGGATTTATTTAGGTCAATATTTTATTTGTTGATCTTTTCTCCTTTTATTTCATTTTAATAGTTTTATTGCGATGCAATTCACTTACCATATAATTCATCTATTTAAAATACACAATTCAGTGCCATATTAAGTGCATTTATAGAAGTGTGCCATCATCACAATGAGGGTGAAAAAAGTGCCTGATGTGAAATGCCAGCCTCCATTCCAGATGAAATGTTAGTTACAGCCATTGTTCAAGTCCCTCCTTCCCACAAAATGATAGATCCATGATTTGCTAAACCACTCCTGACATTCTTTTATTTTTCTTTATAGACAGTACATTCAAAAATCATCTCTTCTAGCTATCTTGAGATATGTTAATTATATTCACCTTGCTATGACATAGGACACCAATTTTTCTTCAATGCTCTATGTGTAACATAGTAACTTTCTCTTTCCCCTTACTCTCTCCTCAGTCTCTAGTAAATACTATTCTATTCTCAACTTTTATGAAGTCAACTGTTTTTAGATTCCATATGAAAGTGAAATCATATGGCTTGTTTCTTTTTTTTTTTTTTTTTTTTTTTTTTTTTTGACAGGCAGAGTGGACAGTGAGAGAGAGAGACAGAGAGAAAGGTCTTCCTTTGTCCGTTGGTTCACTCCCCAATGGCTGCTGCAGCCGCGGCCGGTGCACCACACTGATCTGAAGCCCTGGTCTCCCCTGCAGGTGCAGGGCCCAAGGACCTGGGCCATCCTCCACTGCACTCCCTGGCCACAGCAGAGAGCTGGACTGGAAGAGGAACGACCAGGACAGAATCCAGTGTGCCGGCGCCACAGGTGGAGGATTAGCCTATTGAGCCACAGCGCTGGCCGTGGCTTGTTTCTTTCTGTGCCTGACATACTTCACTTCACACAATGTCCACCAAGTCCACTTGAGTTATCAAAAGTGACAAGAATTCCATGCTTTTTGCGGGGGTAGAATAGTATCCCATGTGTATATCACATTTTCATTCTGCATTAATTTGCTCATGGATATTTAGATAGAATCTATATCCTGGCTATTGTGAATAGTGGTACAATAAAAATGGGGTCATAGGGGTCTTTCAACATGTTGATTTTGCTACCGTTGGGCATATATTCCATGGTGGGAATGCTGGATTGCATCATAGTTTGTTTCTAGTTTTTCGAGGAAACGTCAAATGTTTTACATAACTAAGGTGTCTTAGCGTATAAGAATTCCTCATTCTCCTCATCATCATATTTTCTCTTTTGATAAAAGCCATTCTTTACCGTGTATTTATTTATTTACTTCCTTTTATTCATTTGAAAGGTATACAGATAAAAGTTATCGAGTAGTCTACTTCTGAAATGTCCACAAAGCTGGGCTAGACTGAAACTGGGTGTTCTGTATGAATGGCATGGTCTCATGGACACAAGCTATCACCTGCTACCTCCAAGAGTGCACCTCAGCAGAAAGCTAGAATTGGAAGAAGAACTAGCATTCAAATTCAGGCACTCAAAAATGTGATGTGGGCAACCTAAGCCGCTTGACAACTGTGCCATATGCTTACTCTTGATAATGGTTGTTCTCAGTATAATGAATGGTGTCTCATTGTGTTGTTGATTTGTGTTTCCCTGATGGTTAGTGATGTTGAACAATTTTTTTTCATATATCTGTTGAGCATTTGCTTGCTTTCTTTTGAGAAATTTTTTTAGATCTTTATCCTATTAACAGAATGAAGTAAAATGATACTACTTTTCCCACATATTCACAGATCCTCTTGCCATGGCCTACAATTTCCCAGCCACTGTCAGAGTTGGCCAAATAAATTGATTTGATCAATGAACTGTAAGCAAATAATACGTGCGGCATCCAAAGAAGAAAGTTTACATGTAATTTCATGGTTCAGGTCAATTTTGTTGGTTAGTTTCTTCCCTGGCTTCTCCTATGGGATTAGTTTAACACAAATAGGGATTATTCCTTCTGCATGGGTTATTGAATCAGAACATGTGGGTCAGGGCCAGCGTTGTGGTGAAACAGGTTAAGATACCATCTGCTAACAACAGCATCTCCCAGGTGCACCAGTTTGTGTCCCAGCTGTTCCACTTCTGTTTCAACTGCCTGCTAATGCCCCTGTGGAAAAAAACCTAAGATGGCCCAAGTAGTTAGACCCCTGCACCCATGTGGGAGACCTGGTTCTTTGCTTCAGCCTGGTCTAGCCTTGGCTGTTGCGGCCATCTAGGGAGTGAACCAGCGAATAGAAGATATCTCTCTTCCTCTCTCTCACTCTCCTCCTCTCACTTTCTCCCTTTCTGTAACTCTAGCTTTCAAGTAAATAAATAATGATTTTTTTAAAACAGAACATGTAGAGTTGACTATGATGACGAGAAATAAATAATATGAGGGACAGAAGAAAAGAATGTTGTTCTTGTAATCCATTGAGATGTTGCAGTAGGTTGACAACACAGTGAAAACCATAAAATAAAACGGGCACATAAGACTGTAATTTTGCTATTTAAAAAATATAAAAAACTGGTGCTGGGCTGCAGGCTATACTCAGATCCTCAAAAAAAAAATCAACTATTATTATACAGTGTATTAGAAGTCTTGCCTACGATAATTTGGAACACAGAAAATGCAAAAATGAACTTTTGACTCTGGGAAAAAAGTGCAATACAGAATGTTATCAGCATAGATTGGTTGTTTTGTGCTTTTGATAAAGTCAGGAAAGAGTCTCTTTCTGCTAATTGTTATGAAAGACAAAGTAACACACTCTGATATTCTGAGACTGAAGAAGCTGAAAATGGAGCTGTTTCTTATCTACTATTTTAGAATAATATAAAAACTTGAAATGATTTGGGCTACTAAGCTGATTAAGTCTCATCATAAGTAAGACTCAGGGGGCTGGTGCCACGGCTTACTTGGTTAATCCTCCACCTGTGACACCAGCAACCCATATGGGCGCAGGGTTTTAGTCCCAGTTGCTCCTCTTCCAGTCCAGCTCTCTGTTGTGGCCAGGGAGGGCAGTGGAGGATGGCCCAAGTGCTTGGGCCCTGCACTGGCATGGGAGACCAGGAGGAAGCACCTGGCTCCTGGCTTCGGATCGGCATAGCGCTGGTCGTAGCGGCCATTTGGGGAGTGAACCAATGGAAGGAAGACCTTTCTCTCTCTCTCTCTCACTGTCTATGACTCTACCTGTCAAATAAAAAAAAAATAAGTAAGATTCAGGATCAAGAAAAGGATCTTCTTCAAAACCTCTTGTTGATTTAAGGTGACCACAGTGAATGATTTCAGTTGCATAAAGTAGTTTCAGGAAATGCACCAAGGAGCTTGATGGCACAGAAGTCAAAACTTAGAAGCTGGATGAGTTCTAGCTAGGTTTATGCCTTAAAAAATGATAACTTTTTTCAAAAAAAAATTCTACTAAAGAAAATATGGTTAATGCACCACAGGTTTGATGTAATCTGGTTTAATTTAAAGTTAGATATGTAGATTTTTTCAATAATTACAAGTCCATCTGATGAGTTAAGATAAAATATCTGAAAAATTAAGGAAAATACACTAAGAATTTAAGTTTAACTGTTTTAAGAGTCCTAATGACAACCACCCTATCAATGCTTAGAGGGATTTCCATGTTTAATATGTGTCACTATAGTTTTGGCTAAATATACACTCAATTTATTTTATTATGTAATTTTCATAAATAGCATTCTGATTCTAAATTAGAACTAGTTGAAGGATAAAAGCACATTTAAGAGAAATGTTTTAATTAGCCTACATTGTACACATATCTTGAAATATCACACTATAGCCCATAAATACATTCAATTTTTAATAAAAATTTCTAAAAAGATAAATGGTTCATATTATATATTCTTGATATTGTTAACAGCAATTTTAGAGCTTCCAAAATGTTATTAGAACTTAAATATGTTATAGAGAAATGGAACAAATTATGTGTGTTAAGTCTTTTTCAAATATGTAACTTTCTTGAATATTGTATTTTCTTTATTAACTGGTTTACCTACTTCATGAAGACCAATCCAAGAAGAAGCAAATACCCAGCTGGGAATATGTGCCTAGAAGTTTAGGTTTTGATAGAAGGCATCCTTCAATAATATAGCCATTATTTATGACTATAAATCATAAACACTCCACCAAAGGAGCTAGGACCTATTGGAATTATTTTTGTCTGATTTTTTTTTCTGCATGTGTATAACTTTAGACATTTTATTATACCTTTGTAGTATCAAGAAATCTTGTTCTATATTTTTATCATCCTCATGTATAAACTTATGCATATCCGCATCATTGCTTTTAACTTATTAGAATTTATTTCATTGCTTTGTTTTTTTTTTCCTTTGAAGTACTCATACATACTTAACATAATCAAAGAAGGACATAATATTGGCTAGTTTTTAAAATTCCCCATATGTAATAATTTTAATATTAAAATTTGATTTTAATATAAGATCTAAAAAAAAGCAAAGTTGTATGCACATGGATTTCTAGGTTAGTGCAGAATCAAATCTTAGTTTCAATCATGTGGAAAGATGCCCTGATCCTTCCTAACTAGGATCCCAAGAAGAAAGGTTTGGACTGAATTATTTGAAGGCTCTGACCTGACCTACTGACCCAGCAAGTTTGAAAGCTTAGTTTAATAGGCACTGGATAAAGTGGGGCCTTAAGGGATCTTAGTCATTGAGGTTAGTTCCTTCTTACACATATTTAGAAGTGTTTTTCTTAGAAACTTTATGATCATAAATAAAATCCTTATGGAGGAAGCACTATATAACAGCTGCTATGAAATAAAGTGTACATAAATTCTCTTATTTACTCCCAAATGATCATATAATATAGTTATTATTCTATGCCATTTTATAAATGAGAATGAGAATTTTTTTCAAACTAAGTATCTTGCCAAAATCTTTTGCAGAGAACCAAACAATACCTCTCAGCAGCAGGTAGGGACAAAATAGCCTCTTCAGCATAGCACTTTTAGTTCAAATATTCCCAGGACAATTTCCAAGAAGTGATCAGATATTTCCGAGGTCTCAGCAAGAGTGAAAGTACAATGTAGACTTCCTGTAGGTTTTCCATCTCCACTGTTCACTGCGGTCTAGTTCATACTTGGAGACCTCCTTGGAGCACTAACTTTCCTTTTTGAGTTTCTGAAAACTTGCTTATTTGCAGACAGTTTTCAAGTCTTCTCTTTTCTCAGGCCAATCATCCCCACTACTCTTGTAGATGTAAATGCTCCCACTCACACTCTTTAGGAACTCTGCTTATGAGACAATAAAAGCATTAGAAGAATGAGACAATAAAAGCATTAAAAGCAGGAAACATCAGTGGATGTACACAAGACCCTGACAAGTGCTTGGGCCCCTACACCCATATAGGAGACCAGGAAGAAGCACCTGGCTCCTGTCTTCGGATCAGCGCAGCGCCGGCCTTGGCAGCCATTTGGGGATTGAACCAATGGAAGGAAGACCTTTCTCTCTCTCTCTCTCTCTCACTGTCTGTAACTCTACCTGTCAAAAAAAAAAAAAAAAAAAAAAAAAGAATTCATATGCTATAAGAACACCAAGTTAGTAGAAAACCAAGCCATGAGAAAATGGTGTATCTCTACACTCGGGTCAGCAGTAATAGACTCCCAGCATGGGTCCCAGATATGAATGAGCAAGACTTCAGATGACTCCAACACTGGACATAGATTCATCCTTGTTTAACCCACCTGAATCTGAGAAATTCTTTTCTCTGAATTTTCAATACCTTCATATGATTAAACATATTGTAACTATATATATCAGATCCTAAGCATATTCCTGAATTCATTCAAAACTTGTTATCCAATCATTTTACATCCATTGTTGCCTCCAAACTCCTACCTCTATTCAAAAGGCTAACAATTTTAAAATTTGTAAGAAGTAAGTCAGGGATGGTATTTGTCCTTCATCCATGTTATAATTCCTGGGTTCCTGTTTCAGCTCTGCTCGCAATCCAGTTTCTAGCTAATGTACACCTTGGAAAATAACAGGTCGCCGGCGCCGCTGCTCACTAGGCTAATCCTCCACCTGCGGCGCCAGCACCCCGGGTTCTAGTCCCGGTCGGGGCACCGGATTTTGTCCCGGTTGCCCCTCTTCCAGGCCAGCTCTCTGCTGTGGCCAGGGAGTGCAGTGGAGGATGGCCCAAGTGCTTGGGCCCTGCACCCCAGGGGAGACCAGGATAAGTACCTGGCTCCTGCCATCAGATCAGCGTGGTGTGCCGGCCACAGCACGCCAGCCATGGCGGCCATTGGAGGGTGAAGCAACGGCAAAAGGAAGACCTTTCTCTCTGTTTCTCTCTCTCACTGTCACTGTCCACTCTGCCTGTCAAAAAAAAAAAAAGAAAGAAAGAAAATAACAGGTAATGGAGAATAGCTAATAATTGTCAATTTGCCTAGACCATGGTGCCCAGATACAATTCTTGAGATATTCTAGATTTTTCTGTGGGATGTTTTTGTATGAGATTAACATTTAATGTGGTTGATTTTGAGGGTCGGCGCCGCAGCTCACTAGGCTAATCCTCCGCCTTGCGGCACCGGCACACCGGGTTCTAGTCCCAGTCGGGGCCCCGGATTCCGTCCCAGTTGCCCCTCTTCTAGGCCAGCTCTCTGCTGTGGCCAGGAAGTGCAGTGGAGGATGGCCTGAGTGCTTGGGCCCTGCACCCCATGGGAGACCAGGAGTAGCACCTGGCTCCTGCCATTGGATCAGCGTGGTGCACCGGCCGAAGCGTGCCAGCAGTGGCGGCCATTGGAGGGTGAACCAACAGCAAAGGAAGACCTTTCCCCGTCTATCTCTCTCTCACTATCCACTCTGCCTGTCAAAAAAATAAAAAAATAAATAAATAAAGTGGTTGATTTTGAGTAAAGCAGATTGTCTATTATAATGGAGGTGGGTCTAATCCAATCCTGTAACAACAGAGTGACAAACCGCAAGCAAGAAAGCATTCTGTCACCGCATAGTCTTTTATATTGAACTGCAGAGTGTGCTCTTCCTCTGTGTCCATAATGCTAGCTCACCCTGCATATTTTATTCTCACCAGCCTTTATAATGGCATGATCCAATTCTTTTTAACTTTTATTTATTTGAAAGGCAGAGTAATAAGGAAATAGAAACACAGAAAAAGAGGTAGATCGTCCATCTGCTGGTTCACTTCCCAAATGCCCACAACAGCCAGGGGTAGGCCAGAGCATAGTCAGAAAATAAGAACTCCATCTGGGTCTTCCACATGGGTGGCCGGGATTCAAGTACTTGAGCCATTACCTAATGTCTCCTAGAGTGTACATTAACAGGAAACTGGATCCAGGCATTCTAACCCAAGAATCAGGTTTCCCAAGCAGCTACTTAACCCCTGCAAAATAACAACCACCCATTTATGACCCATATATCATGCATGATCTTGTAAATGATCTTTTCAGATACAATCAAGCATAAAATGAGATCACATTGGATTATGGTAGGTTGTAACTCAATGACTACTGTCTTAATAAAAAAAATTTTGACACACAGACAACAGGGGAAAGGCTGTGTGACAATGGAGGCAGTGATTGAAATGATACATTTACAAGGGAAGAAACCATCAATTGCTGGCAACAGCAAAAAACCAAAAAGTATGCAATAGTGTCTCCAGACTTTCCACAAAGAATCAACCCATACAGCACTGTGACTACACTTCTTGCTTCCAGAACGTGAAAGAATAAATAACTTTTTGTCATTTTAAGCCATCCAGTTTGTGATAATTTGATACTACAGCCCTAGGAAATGAATACAAGTTTTCAAAATAAAGTATCATGATATGCTCTATGAAAGACAAACACACAAAGAAAAAACAAATAAACAAAGGAATAGAACTAAATTTTAAACTAAATAACTCAAGTCCTTTAGTATCATGTGTAACTCATTAATTTCTATTCCTTATGCTATGATATTGGCAAAGATTATTTCACAAAAATAAGAACCACATGTAAAAATGTTTTTATTTCCTTTTGAATTTTAGACTGTTTTCATTCTGATTGTTCATGTGCTTTTTCGTGCAAAAATTTCATAAATATTTCAGTATAACCTTTTGATTGCTTTTAGAAAACTCCTGCTCATGAAAATCCCTCAACTACTCTGAGCCACATTGCTCAAAAGAAACGCTGTTCTTTGGACATAAAAGGAAAACCCCAAGTAATATAGTTGGATTTTCATTCAGAGCCTGCTTAAGCAAAGAGAGATAATAAGATAATTACACTTCTATATTAACAATTCTTTAGATAATATACAAATTGATCTTGATTTAGTCAAACTATTCTTTTTTTATTTAACTTCCCACAGCATAATTAACTTTTATCTTCATTCTAGATATTTAGACATTTTCACCAAAATCTTAGTTTCCTGATGACTACTCTAATAAATCACTATATATTTAGTCACTATAAGCAACTATAAGCTGCATTGACCTCAGCAGCAGAAAGATAACAGGAAAACAGGAGGGACCGTGTTCCCAAGCATTAGTTGACAGAAATTTTCAGTGAAGAGGTAACCTCATTTGATACTTGCTTGTGTCTGCAAAGTCCCTTTACAAATGCTTTACTCAGGGTTCCATAGAGAAATGAAAGAAAGAGAGCGAGTGAGCACAATGTTTTCTCTCACTCAGTATTATGGAGGCCAAAATTCTGCAATTAAGGTCTTAGCAATGGCCAAACTCCCTTGGGAGGATATACAGGAAACCATTTTCTTGCCTATTTCAACTTTTTTTTAATCTTTGGGTAGTCCTTGACATGTGGCCAAATTACTCCAACATCAGATTCTGTAGTTACACATCCTCCTCTGTGTGTCAGTTGTAAGGATCCTTATCATTGGATTTAATAGCCATATGGATAAACTGGGATCTATTTATGTTTTAACTCAAAACCCTTAATTAAAACTGCAGGGAGATACAAGATGGCTGAATAATGAGATGCTGCAATGACCACAACAACAGAGAGATCACAGGAAAACAGGAGGGACCATGTTCCCAAGGATTGGTTGACAGAAATTTTCAGTGAAGAGGTAGAAGAACAGAACACAGACTACATGGTACCATGAAGAAAGAGGCCCTGTACCATAGCTAGGCTTGTCATGAAACCAGTCATATTGAAAATATGTTATCACAAAGCTTAAAGAAAAAGAAAGCAAGGAGAGAGGCAGAGAGGGAAGGAAGGTGAGAAGTATCATTAGGTGCTTAAAATTATATATCTGAAATACATGAAATCTTTTCTCTTTAAATACATTTTAAAATTAAAAATAAATTTTGCATTTGTCTAGCCACGGTCCAAGGGCAGGGGGAACTCCATCTTCTAAGGTCAAGGTCAAAAGTAGTTACCTTGTGCCTCACCACTTGCAGCTTTAACTGAGGGAGAATCCACAGTATCCAACTGATTCAATCCCCAGCCTGCAGACTTAACTGGGGTCCCAGGGGCTACTTTGCAACAAAAAAGGAAGACACTATGCCTCCCTCCACTCCCCGACATGGCAAAATGCTGGATTCCATTGGCTATGTAGAAAGATGCTGCTGCTCCCTGTTCTGCTGCTACAAGAAGAAACCAGAGCCAGAGTGAGGGCAATTTATGGTCTGATGAGTAGACCCCTGCATCCTACAACAGTATGAGTTTTGGACGTAAGCCCCAGAGCTGTGCTCACTCACTCTACATGACACAGGGTCTCCCCTCAGATTCTTGGTGCTAGTGGCAGCAGCAGCCCCCCAAAACCAAACCAAACCTAAGGAAGGAGGTTTCTGCACATCAAACAAAACAATCAATAGATTTGAGGAGACAGCCAACAGAATGGGAAAAATATTTACAAGCTACTCTTCTGAAAATAAATAATACCTAGAATATATCAGCAACTCAAAACACTCAACAATTAAAAAAAGTTCAGTAAATAAATGGGCAAAGGGTATCAACTGAAAGTTCTCCAAAGAAAAAAATACAAATAAATTAAAAAAATGGAAAAAACGCTCAACATCAGTAGTCATCAAGGAAATGCACATCAAAACCATGAAGAGATGACATCTTACTCCTGTCAGAATTGTTCCTATCCTAAAGACAGAAATTAGCAAATGTTGGCAAGAATGTGGAAATAGGGGAACACTCATGCACTATTGATGAGAATGTAAATCAGTGTAGCCACTGTGGAAAAGAGTATAGAGATTTATTTGAAAATTAGAAATAGTTTGCCATACTATCCAGCAATCTCACTTCTGAATATATACCCAAAATACATGAACACACTGTATCACCATTTTTATAACAGCATTGTTCCCAACAGCCAAAATATGGACTCAACAAACTTGTCCATCGTAAGATCAATAGATAGGCCTGCGCCTCGGCTCGCTTTGCTAATCCTCTGCCTGCTGTGCCAGCACCCCGGGATCTAGTCCCTGTTAAGGCGCCAGATTCTGTCCCGATTGCTCCTCTTCCAGTCCAGCTCTTTGCTGTGGCCTGGGAAGGCAGTGAAGGATGGCCCAAGTGCTTGGGCCCCTGCACCCACAGGGCAGACCAGGAGGAAGCACCTGGCTCCTGGCTTTGGATCAGGGCAGCGTGATGGCCGTAGCGGCCATTTGGGGGTGAACCAATGGAAGGAAGACCTTTCTCTCTGTCTCTTTCTCTCTCACTGTCTAACTCTGCCTGTCAAAAAAAAAAAAAAAAAAAAAAAGAATGCTATACCACTATAGTTTTAAGATCTGTGATTATTTAAAAATGTACTGTATTTGAGTGAAATTGACATGCTATCATTCAATTAGTCCTATAATTCTGCTTATATTCCTATATTCATGCTGAACTATGGTCTCTTTATACTTATTGAACTCTTTATTTAGTGGAGCATTAAGACTTAACTATAATTTAAATTAAAAATATTATTTCAGAAAAAGAAAGAAGGAAAGGAAGGAAGGGAAGGAGGGACGAAGGGAGAGAGGAAGAGAGAAAGAGAGAGAGAGAGAGAGAGAGAGAGAAAGAAAGGAAGGAAGAAAGAAGGAAGGAAGGAAGGAAGGAAGGAAGGAAGGAAGGAAGGAAGGAAAAAAAGGAAAGGAAAGGAAAGGAAAGGAAAGGAAAGGAAAGGAAAGGAAAGGAAAGGAAAGGAAAGGAAAGGAAAGGAAAGGAAAGGAAAGGAAAGGAAAGGAAAGGAAAGGAAAGGAAAGGAAAGGAGAAGGAAAGCAGGGACCAAGGGATAAAATATCATTATATTCTTAAGGTTATAACTATGAACTGTATTAAATCTGTTAAATCTGGGGAGGGGGCACAATTAAACCCACTAGACTAGAGATTATGTTTTACTTATGAGTTTCCTTTGTTAATTAAATAATAAATAATGATTTATTTATCATTAAATATTATTTATTATCAATATCTATCAATAAATAAATATTGATATTTATTTACCAACAAATATCAATAAATATTTGTTTCTCAATTAAATAATAAATAATGATTTATTTATCATTAGATGTTATTGCTTGAATGAAAGTATTCTATTCCCATAGCATTTGAAGCATGCTCAACTAATAACATTAGCAACAACACTTTTAACTCCAATTAGAAAAGGCTCAAAAATAACTATTATCAGCTAAATAAATGTTTGACAAAAGACATAAAATCAATTAAATGTATTTCTAATATTAAAATCACAATCTGAATGTTGTTAGACAAAAAGTATTTGAATATTGAAATTAAAACACCTAAAACATAACATTTACGTAGCAACATATAGAAAAAATGATTTCTTCATCTCCATTATACTAATAGAATGATTTTTCCTACTTTTAATTATACCAACTCACTTTATCTTATGGTTATATCACATCAAATTTTTGTGTTTCCTTCAAAGACTACTGCATCCTTCAGAGCTCAAAATGGTTGCTTTGCCTTCATCATCTCTGTTAATGTCATTATTGTCCATTAAAAATTGAAAATCTACCATTCCATTCTCCTCTTCCATCTGCTCAACATCTAGTCATATTAAAGTATTCCAAGGATTTTAATCTCTAAATATCTTTGGATTCCAAACATCTATCTTTCACTCACCTCTATTTTTCTGAAGCCTTGGCTCAGTGTCACGAGCGCCACTTGTCACACAGCTCGACAAGGCTAATGCGGCATGTCAGAGCACGGGGAAGAATCACACAGAATCATGATAGTCTTTTCAATATAATTTATTATTCAATGATCAATATCCCCCCCCCTCTCTCTATATATATATATTCAAGGCACACATCTAAAGGTCAATATTACCCAATATGTCAATATCACTTAATAGATCATAACACACATCTAGAAGTAAAGAAATTTCCAGAAGTATCCAGCAATGGTAATAAGTATGAAGCATAAAAAGAATAAAAGCATAACCAGTCTAAACACTCATGGCTAAGGATGCAATATGAATGCTGCATTCTCAAGGTTCGTATCATGGTCATGAAAAAGTCAAAGTCCAAAGTCCAGAATCCAAAGTCTCCATTACCACTCGGGGAGATGGATCTCACAAGAGTCACTTACAGGTAGGAGTCATGGAACGACTGGCACTCTGGGCAGTAGGCTCGAAGTTCCCAGGCGGACGTCAAGGCAAGGAGTTAGAGAGGTCCCCTGATGAGAGGTGTGGTCCTGCTTCGAGGTCAGGTCTGGCAGCCCCTGATGAGAGGTGTGGTTCTGCTTTGAGGTCAGGTCTGGCAGCCCCTGATGAGAGGTCTGGTCCTGCTTCGAGGTCAGGTCTGGCAGCAGGCTGAAAAGAGGTCCGGGTGAGGTGGGCTCCAGCAGGGTGGCGAGCAGAGCTTCAGTCAGTGGAGACTCCAGCACTTTCACTTGCACTGAGCATGATCCCCGAGAAGCTGAAGAGCAATTGTGAAGTTTGCCTCTTTATCCCTGCTCTGGGGTAGGTGGGGGTGAAGGTGTCCTTGTGTGTCACCAACCACAAGCTCATCCTTTGAGGTGTCACCAACCAGATGTTGGTGCCTAAGGTGTCACCAATGTTTTAGAGGTCTTCTGGGTGTGGCCAATCATGGTGCCATATGTAGTAAGGATGAAGTAATGCAGTAGCCAGCTGGTTGGCTTCTTCTTAGGATGTAATGTCCCCCAGTCCTTATCAGGCCTTAGCACCTGTGTCTGGGCAGTTCCTGGTACTTAGTGGCCTTAGCGCAAGTAACTCCATTTTGGTTTTGCTTTTTTTCTTTATTTTTGGGTTAGCGGTGCTCTGTAACTCTTTTGTGACTTCTGTGGGATTCCCCAAACTCAGACACTCAGCACCGCTTATTTGATTAATTGTAAATATTTAGCGTGACACTCTTAGCTCACATAAAGTCTCTGGACTGCATGTACACCTTCTTTGTGTTCTTTCCGAAATACAGATCCACCCAATTAATTCACAGATTTAGGAAACTCTGAGGGGTCCACATTCATAGGCTGAAGTCCAAATTCTCTTTTATGACATACAATCTATTTGTTCTTCCATGAACCTCTAACTCTCCTCACACTGAGCTAAATTGAAGTTTCTATTATTTCTCTCAAGAATTCCAGACTACTTTACTCAATGGTTTTTGACTTAGAATGCACAGCAGTATCCCACTCTTCATTCTCCTTATTTAATAATAAATTCCTATTGGTGTTTCAACAAGCAACTTAAATAATCTGTCTCATCTCTCATCATGTGCATCCACCGTTTCCTATTAATGGTGATAGTTTCACAAAAAAATAGGACTGACATTCTCACATTTTTCACCTGTATAACCTATTACTAAAGCTTTGAAGAAATTCCATACTGGTTTTGTTACAGTGTGATCTGTATCTTGAGTCCTCAATTTTCTTCCCAAAGATCACAGCGGCCAAATACTGCCACAGAATTTGTCTCTCCAATAAAGAAAATAAAGCCAATAAAGAAAAACATCTCCCCCTGAACAGGGGCTGCAGGAACTTAGCCCAACACCATGGTTGAAATAAATATTGACTTGTTGATGTCTCCATGTTTCACTTTTTCAAGAATTTTGAATGTTACTTATACCTAAGAAGGAAACCAGTAAGTTGATATCTTCTTCCTTTTTTTAGGACTTAGACCACCTCCATGAGTAGAAACTATTCAGTTATACTAAAAACTCAAGAGATCATCAGATGCCCCCAAAATATCTGGAGTTAATAGGCAAAATAATCTATTTATGAACATTAACATAAGTCATGTCCTATAACTGAGCTATATATGGTACACATATGTTACAGAAGAGGAAGCAATCACTTCTGAACTGAAGAAACAGAACCTGACAAATGCACACAATTTTAGTAAAAGTAGAAAGTCACATCAGAAAGGTAAATCCAGATGGACTGAATATTTAGTATAAGCAATGAGTTAAGATAATATTATGTGTTCAATGATAGTGATTAAACCATGATGCAATGATAGAACACTTGGTGTGCTTAAGTGAATGTGGGAAATGGTACAATGGTAAGCATGAAAAAATTGGATGGAAGCCTAAGGAATGTGCTATTGTTCAACAGAAGCAAATTTATTGCCATAGTATTTTAAATAATAACACATAAATAAGAACAGTTTATTGTTCATTAATAATATTAGTGACTAAAGCTGTTTTGATAAATTCATACTAGGGATTGCAAAACCAATAAGATACGTACATATGCATTGTCAAGAAAAATCACCAAGATACACTGTCACAAAAGCAACTCACACAGTGTTCTCTTTCTTCTTCCTCTGTCACTCGTTCTCTCTCTTTTTCTATAAATTGTATATAACTCATTTGAAGAACTTTAAAATATATCAAAATCAAATTATTTCCACCATATAATAGGCTGTTATTAATTTTATACTTCACAAGAAAATATTCAACAAAGAGGCACTGAAGGCATTCAAGCATAAGGACAATACAGTATGTTCTGCTTTTGTGGAGAGAATTTTTATCAATCCTTAAGAGTTGTAGAGATATCAAAATTTGGGAAATGTTTTACTATCCTTAGTTTTGTAGTTGAGTGTCTTTTTAAAAGTTTTAATTCTTATTTAGAAAGTTTCTTTTGGGACTGGCATTGTGGTGCAGTGGGTTAAGCTGCCACCTATGATGCCAACATCTCAAATAGGTGCTGGTTCAAATCTCAGCTGTTCTTTTGATCCAGCTCCTTTCCAATGCACCTAGGAAAGAAGCACAGGATGCCCCAAATTCTTGGATCCTTGCAACACACATGAGTGACCAGTATCAAGCTACTGACTCTTAGCTTTGGCCTGGCCCAGCTTTGGCCTTGGTGGACATATGGGGAGTGAACCAGTAAATGGAAGTTTTTTCTCTCTCCCCTAACTCTTCCTCCCCCCATTAACTCTGCCTTTGAAACAAATAATCTTTTATAAAAAAAGTTTGAGTATTTTCCCCCTTGGATGCTGATTTGAAAGGAGTGAAAATGAATTTGTAAATGTAAAAGTACCTGTTTCCTAATTACCAAAAATTGTTTACTGGCTTCTCTTTTTCTTGACATACAAAGAATGTCTTTGCTTTTACAATCATTTGGATTTCCTGAGGAAGAGCTCTTCAAAACCTAAGTACAAATAATATGCTAAATAAACTTCCAGTTTTCAACTAAGTCATCTCTACAAGAAACAAATGAAAATGAAGATATTCTTCTGGAGAATTCAGCCACAAATTGGACTGGTTCTTCAATGCATGCCTGTGTGAGCCATTTAAAAGAACACAGGATGTCACCAAAAAAAGTTGAGGGGATAGTTTTAAGGCTAAAAATTGTAAGGTTAAAATAAGATGCATCTTCATCTCCCCAACATTAAAATAGTATTAAAAGGGAGAAATAGAGGTCTTTTGACGTCAAAATCTGTAAACCTTATTGGCTACATGTTATGACTTATTCAAGATCACTTGCAATGTAAGACTTCATTTTTTGTCCTTTAGTTTGAAATCCCTTGCCAAGGTGCTACTACCTGTGAGAGACAAATGGGAAAGACTGGTGAGTAATACCTAGCAGTCTGCAGACACGCAGAGGAGCACTTCAAAAGCATACCAAGTTGGTAACACTGAGAACATTTTTTAATGAAAATACTACATTTCCTGATTTTGAGTTTAAATAAAAAATAAAAAAAACTAAAGGTATCAAGATTCTAAAAAGCTTGAAATTAATATTTTATCACTTAAGATAAATCAGCAGTCTTTATTGAATGTCATGATTACATTTTCTTAGAATGATTTTTTCAAACAAGCAACTAAAATGTAGATTTCAAATGAAAGAAACATTATCTTTGGGTTAAAATAATACATATTATATACTTATGTTGAAATTATATAAATATACATATATTTATACAAATATAAATTCATCTGCTGAGTTATACATAATATGATTGGTTTATATAAGGGAAATATCCTAAAGAAAATAAATTTGTGAATTTAGGTTGTGAAATTAATGCCAAATAACACACAATATTTTAACTCTAACATTAATAAAATAAGTAGCTGTTCTTTAGTAGGTGTTACAATGGAAGAACAAGATAACAATTCCTTTTCAATGATACCAAATGGTATAAAATTTGCTGAAATTTGTGATGAATGTAAAATCCTTATCCTCAGAAATATGTTTGAAAGAAATTAAAATGCACAGGTAAAAAGTATTTAGGGCAGGTTTCATGGGCCTTGCTTTGCTTCATTTCTTAAAAAAATGGGGGGTTAGTTCTTTACTAATATTCAGTACTAATAAATAATATTGGGAAGGCATATGGTGCAGCAGTTAAGTAAATATTTGATAATGTGTGTATAAAGAGATATTTACTTGATATTCATGGGATGGCTGATTAGCTGGCAGTAAATGGGCCACACTGAGCTGAATCTCAAATGATCACCAGAGCAAATAGCTACACAGAAGATGAGCTGAGAAAGAAAATCAGACAGAAAGAAAGAACTGGAAGGTCCTGGAACTTGCCAAGCATTTCTTTTCAAAGAAATATTTTACCTGGATTATTTCTTTAAAATTGTAGAATGAAAGAATATAGATGTACAGTTTATTTGGGCTTTCATACCAGAGATAGATAGATGGATGGATGGATGGATAGACAGACAGACAGATACAGAGATAAGGATAGGGATACAGATAGAGATAAAGATGATATAGATAGAAAAATGAGACAAAGATAGAGATAAAGAGTTTATATGTATGTGTGTGTATATATATTATATTTAGGAAATCATATTAAGGCAAAAATCAATTATTTTCATGAAATTTCAGCTATTAAGTATAAAATAACATAGAAAAACATGTTTTATTTTACTTTTTATTTTTTCTCTAGATTGACTTACTTAAAATCCTAACTATGATATGCTTTTCTCAATAAAGATCTCTACCTCCAGAATTCAGGAAGAAAAATTCATGACTGAAAAGCACATCTGGACCTTTTCAAGGGCCATTGCAACTTTGCTCTGATTATTACTGAAATCCCTAAATTGCAGAGGAAATGAAAATGGTATTTGTTCATTTAGCAGTTCAATAGTCAGCACCGAATTCCTTTGTTATCAAACTAAGGAGAATATATCAGAAGCCTTACCCATGAACAATAAAATCCTCACTTCACATTCGCATTTGCCTTTCTGAGTTGAGCTGGAATTTGTACAAGATATAAAAAAGCATTATTTCAGGGTTGGTCTTGTGGTGCAGAGGGCAAAGCCACTGCCTACAATCTTGTCATCCCATATAGGCACTGTTTCATGTCCTGACTGCTCCAATTCTAACCCAGCTTCCTGCTAATGGTCTGGGAAAACCAGCCAAAGATGGTCAAAGTTCTTGGGCCATCCTACAGATGTGAGAGACAAGGAAGAAGCTCTTGGCTCCTGGCTTCAGTTCCACCTAGCCCGAGCTGTTTTGGCCATCTGTTTCTCTTCCCTCCCCCCCAACCTCTCTCTCTCTCTCTCTCTCTCTCTCTGTAATTCTGACTTTCAGATAAGATAAAATAAATCTTTAAAAAATGCCCTATTTCTAAATAATACTAGACTTTATCTGGGTAAGCCAGGCCTTTAGAAGTGCATGAATTTATAATTCATATGAATATATAATCTAATTTCTCAAAAATTTGTGCAGTATCCAATGGAGAAAATAAGTCACCTGTATCAATCATCCTAAATTACTAAAATAGTTTATGAATATAAACCTCACCTCTTCTCTTCCAAGATGATCAATGTCTGGAATTAGCCAACAGTGGGTACAACCCCAACCCATGCCGGCACATGAACCATACAAAGGATCTGTGTGAGCATGGAACACTCTGCAATCACCCAACCAAGGCAGTCAGTAAGCTCTTAGCTTCTGAAGCTGGACATAGGGATTACCCAGAAAACCAGTTACATCCCACATCCTATTGTGAACTCACAGAATTCTCATAGTCCCAGCATGCAAGGCTCCCAGAATCATGGGGTACAAAGGATCCATTATGAGGCCCACAAGCCTGTCCTGTCCATGGGGGAGCAGAGTTAGTCCCAGAGCAAGCTGTCTGTGTGTGCTCCACTTTGGCAGTTCGAGCCATGGAACCTGTGATAGGATGAGGACAGAGGTCCTACCTGGGAAGTTAGTGCACAGTGACTCCTGTTGTTAATCTAACAATTAACACTCTTATGTATGATGTTAGTTATCATCCAAGTCTCTTGACATGAGCTGCCTAGGATATGGAAGCCTTTTGAATTCACAAAGTCCTTCAGTATTTAGACAAGGCCATAAGCAAAGTGGGAATCCACCCCTCCCTTCAGGGAAGAATATCTCTTTCTTTGATGAGCACTAATCTCCACTATGGTCTCACTCACAGAGGTCCTTTTTATGTAGGACATTTTTGCCACAGTGTCATGGCTTTCCAGGTCTGAAATGCTCTCATGGGCTTTTCAGCAAGACCAGAATGCCTTAAGAGCTGATTCTGAGGGCAGAGTGCAGTTTAAAGTGATTGTCATCCTATAAGCCTGCTATGTGGACTGCTTAGCATGTTGGAGCATTCACTCTTTTTTAATTCTACCTATTAATATTATCAAATGCTTAATACTATTTATATCATCACTTTAACACTTAATCCTATCCATAGGATCACTTTATTTATTTTATTAAAGATTTTATTTATTTATTATGATTTATTTATTTATTTGAAAGACAGAGCTGCAGAGAGGCAGAGGCAGAGAGAAAGAGAGAGAAGTCTTCCATAAACTGGATCACTACTCCCCAGATGGCCACAATGGTTGGAGCTGCGCTGATCCAAAGCCAGGAGCCCAGAGCTTCTTCCAGTTCTCCTATGCCAGTGCAGGGGCCTAAGCACTTGATCCATCTTCCACTGCTTTTCCCGGCCATAGCAGAGAGCTGGACTGGAAGTGGAGCAGCTGGGATGAACCAGCACCTATATAGGATGCTTGCACTGCTGGCGGCAGCTTTATCCATTATGCCACAGCAGCAGTCCCATTTTACTTATTTGAAAGACAGAGTTACAGAGAGAGGCAGAGCCAGAAATAGAGGTCTTCCATCTGCTGTTTCATTCCCCAAATGACCATAATGGCTAGAGATGAGCTGATCCAAAGCCAAGAGCTAGGAGCTTCTTTCAGGTCTCCTACATGGGTGCAGGGGCCCAAGGACTTGGGCCATCTTCTACTGCTTTCCCAGGCCATGGCAGAGAGCTAAATTGAAAATGGGTTAGCTATGACTTGAAGTGGTGCCCATATGGTATGCCAGCACTGCAGGCCGGGGCTTTTCCCACTGCACCACAGCACCAGCCCCCATATAATCACTTTAACAATTAAAATGCTATTTTTACACCCAGCTTAAAGGATTTGGGGTCCCATGGCAAGTCTTTAAACTGTACCTTAGCAGTAAGTCTGTAGGATTGTATACAGAACTATACAGCTTTACAGTTACAAACTTCAAACATTTCATAGTTACAACTTTAGGAACATGGTGATTCTTCCCACTATGCCTGCCCTCCCACCTGCACTCCATCACTCTTCCTCCTTATTCTCTTATTCAACTGGAGTTTTTTTTTTTTTATGGATTACAATGGCTTCCCCCCCACACCATCCCTCCCACCCACAACCCTCCCCCTTCCCACTCCCTCTCCCCTTCCATTCACATCAAGATTCATTTTCGATTATCTTAACATACAGAAGATCAGCCTAGCATACATGAAGTAAGGATTTCAACAGTTTGCTCCCACACAGAAACATAAAGTGAAAAATAATAGATGATTTTTTTTAAATGATGATGAAATCAGAGCAGACCTATTGTCATGTTTAATCCCAGTGAGAGTCAAGTTGGGAGTTGATAGTTTCTTTTTTTTTTTATAGAGGATCAGTTTAGTATGCATTAAGTAAAGATTTCAACAGTTTGCACCCCCATAGAAACACAAAGTGAAATATATTGTTTGAGTACTCATTATAGCATTAAATCTCAATGCACAGCACATTAAGGACAGAGATCCTACATGAGGAGTAAGTGCACAGTGACTCCTGTTGTTGACTTTACCAATTGACACTCCTGTCTATGGCATCAGTAATCTCCCTATGCTCCAGTCATGAGTTTCCAAGGCTATGGAAGCCCTCTGAGTTCTCCGACTCTTATCTTGTTTAGACAAGGTCATAGTCAAAGTGGAGGTTCTCTCCTCCCTTCAGAGAAAGTACCTCCTTCTTTGAAGACCTGTTCTTTCCACTGGGATCTCACTCACAGAGATCTTTTGCCAGAGTGTCTTGGCTTTCCATGCCTGAAATACTCTCATGGGCTTTTCAGCCAGATCTGAATGCCTTTAGGGCTGATTCTGAGGCCAGAGTGCTATTTAGGACATCTGCCATTCTATGAGTCTGCTGAGTATCTCACCTCCCATGTTGGATCACTCTCCCCTTTATTTATTCTATCGGTTAGTGTTAGCAGGTACTAGACATGTTTATGTGCTCCCTTTGACTCTTAGTCCTTTCATTATGATCAATTGTGAACTGAAATTGATCACTTGGAATAGTGAGATGGCATTGGTACATGCCACCTTGATGGGATTGAATTGGAATCCCCTGGTATATTTCCAACTCTACCATTTGGGGCAAGTCAGCCCGAGCATGTCCCAAATTATACATCTCTTCCCTCTCTTATTCAACTGGAGTTTTAAGATGGCATTTTTTCCCTAATGGTTGCCGAGTGCCATTTGGGAAGGGGAAGGAAATGTCCTTTTCCTTCACTAGATTAGATGGGTATCCTACCTCCTGCTAGGGCTTCAGGCTGGAATAAAAGTCACTTTGTTCCTAAGATTCTCCTTCAGGCAGTATCATCAGTGACATGGATTGCAACAGTCTGCTCTCACTGCACTCTCAGAAGCTGGCGTCTCACCAGCCCTCAGGAGCAAGAGTTGTCTATGGTGTCCCTGTTTGCTGCTGAGTATCAGTCCTTTCCATGCTGCACCATAGTCTCTTCTTTCTGCAGAATTCTCACTGCAAGCTGTTCTCCAAATCTCCCCTGGGAAAGCACTTTCTTCGCTTTTCTTCTGTTATTTTCTCCTGGTCAAAGTCATCAGGTCTTTTCCCTATTCAGCCATTTTGGAATCTACTTTTAAGTTTTCATTATAGAGATTTTTTACATCCTTGGTCAAAATTTCCCAATTAAGATTTTTTTGTACTTGTTGTGAATGAGACTAATCTTACAAGTTATTTATCAGGCATAGCTCTCTTTCTGTATGCAAATGCTACTGATTTTTGTGTGTTGATTTTATATCCTACAACTTTACCAAACTCTCTTTTGAGTTTCAAGAGTCTTAGTGGAGTCATTTGGTCCTCCTATGTATGGGATCATATCACCTGGAAACATAATTTTTTTTCTTAATGGTTCTTGCTAAAGCTTCCATAAGTATACTGATTAGTAATGATGAGGGTGAGCACATTGTCTGGTTCTGGATCTTAGTAGAAATGCTTCCAACATTTCCCCATTCTCTATGATGCTGCCTGTGAGTTTGTCATATATTGCCTTGATTGTATTGGAGTATGTTCCCTACATAATATAATTTGAGCTGCAATAAACATTAGGATGCAGACTGCTTTTTTGTTTGCCAATTTAAAATCCTTTGGGTAAATTCCAAGGAGTGGGATGGCTGGGTCGAACGGTAGGGTTATCTTCAGGTTTCTGAGGAATCTCCAGACTGACTTCCATAGTGGCTTGACCAGTTTGCATTCCCACCAACAGTGGGTTAGTGTCCCTTTTCCCCCACATCCTCGCCAGCATCTGTTGTTGGTAGATTTCTGCATGTGAGCCATTCTAACCGGGGTGAGGTGAAACCTCATTGTGGTTTTGATTTGCATTTCCCTGATTGCTACTGACCTTGAACATTTTTTCATGTGCCTGTTGGCCATTTGGATTTCCTCTTTTGAAAAATGTCTATTGAGGTCCTTGGCCCATCTCTTAATTGGGTTGTGGGTTTTGTTTTTGTGGAGTTTCTTGATTTCTTTGTAGATTCTGGTTACCAACCCTTTATCTGTTGCATAGTTTGCAAATATTTTTTCCCATTCTGTCGGTTGTCTCTTCACTCTCCTGACTATTTCTTTTGCAGTACAGAAACTTCTCAATTTGATGAAATCCCAATAGTTGATTTTGGCTTTGACTGCCTGTGCCTCCCGGGTCTTTTCCAGAAATTCTTTGCCTGTGCCAATATCTTGAAGGGTTTCTCCAATGTTCTCTAGTAACTTGATGGTTTCAGGTCATAGATTTAGGTCTTTAATCCATGTTGAGTGGATTTTTGTATAAGGTGTAAGGTAGCGGTCTTGCTTCATGATTCTGCACGTGGAAATCCAATTTTCCCAGCACCATTTATTGAATAGACTGTCCTTGCTCCAGGAATTAGTTTTAGATCCTTGATCAAATATAAGTTGGCTATAGATGTTTGGGTTGATTTCTGGTGTTTCAATTCTGTTCCATTGGTCTATCCATCTGTTTCTGTACCAGTACCATGCTGTTTTGATTACAACTGCCCTGTAGTATGTCCTGAAATCTGGTATTGTGATGCCTCCGGCTTTGTTTTTGTTGTACAAGATTGCTTTAGCTGTTCGAGGTCTCTTGTGCCTCCATATAAATTTCAGCACCATTTTGTCCAGATCTGAGAAGAAGGTCTTTGGTATCTTGATTGGGATTGCATTGAATCTATAAATTGCTTTTGGGAGAATGGACATTTTGATGATGTTGATTCTTCCAATCCATGAGCATGGAAGATTTTTCCATTTCTTGGTATCCTCTTCTATTTCTTTCTTTAAGGTTTTGTAATTTTCATCGTAGAGATCTTGAACGTCCTTGGTTAAGTTTATTCCAAGGTATTTGATTGTTTTTGTAGCTATTGTGAATGGGATTGATCTTAGAAGTTCTTCCTCAGCAATGGCATTGTCTGAGTATACAAAGGCTGTTGATTTTTGTGCATTGATTTTATACCCTGATACTTTGCCAAACTCTTCTATGAGTTCCAATAGTCTCTTAGTAGAGTTCTTTGGGTCCCCTAAATAAAGAATCATGTCATCTGCAAAGAGGGATAGTTTGAGTTCTTCCTTCCCAATTTGTATCCCTTTAATTTCTTTTTCTTGCCTAATAGCTCTGGCTAGAACCTCCAGAACTATATTGAATAGCAGTGGTGAGAGTGGGCATCCCTGTCTAGTACCAGATCTCAGTGGAAATGCTTCCAACTTTTCCCCATAGATTGCTTTGATTGTATTGAGGAATGTTCCTTCCAAACCCAGTTTGCTTAGAGTTTTCATCATGAACGGGTGTTGTATTTTATCAAATGCTTTCTCTGCATCTATTGAGATAATCATATGGTTTTTCTTCTGCAGTCTGTTAATGTGGTGTATCACATTGATTGTTTTGCGCACATTAAACCATCCCTGCATACCAGGGATAAATCCCACTTGGTCTGGGTGGATGATCTTTCTGATGTGTTGCTGCATTCTATTGTCCAGAATTTTATTGAGGATTTTTGCAACTATGTTCATCAGGGATATTGGTCTGTAATTCTCTTTCAATGCTGCATCTTTTTCCAGCTTAGGAATTAAGGTGATGCTGGCTTCATAGAAAGAATTTAGGAGGACTCCCTCTTTTTCGATTGCTCTGAATAGTTTGAGAAGAATTGGAGTCAGTTCTTCTTTAAATGTCTGGTAGAATCCAGCAGTGAATCCATCTGGTCCTGGGCTTTTCTTTGTTGGGAGGGCCTTTATTACTGTTTCAATTTCTGTCTCAGTTATGGGTCTGTTTAGGTTTTCTATATCTTCCTGGTTCAATTTAGTAGGTTGCATTTGTCCAGGAATTTATCCATTTCTGACAGGTTTCCCTGTTTGCTGGAATACAAGTCCTTGTAGTAGTTTCTGATGACCTTTCTTTCTGTCTCTACCTCTCTCTGTAACTCTACCTGTCAAATAATTAAATAATAAATTTTTCAAAAAAGTAGCCTTGTTTTCTAGGTTTAGATATTTATGCAACAGTAGATTTTAGAATCTAACAATGTGGTCTCTGGAGCCCAGATATCTAAATTTTATCCCAAACCTGCTATTTAGTTTGTGTAACTTAATTCATCTTTGGCTTATTCCTTATCTGTGAAAAGGGGAAATAACAGACTTCCTATTATTTGTACAGAAATTAAGATTTAAAACTTAAGGATATCTGAAAATTTATACAGTATGAAGACAGATTAGGGGCCAGCATGGTGGCATAGCAGGTTAAGCCCCGGCTTGCAATGCTGGCATCCCATATCAGAGCATGGGTTCAAGTCTCAGGGACTCCACTTCCAATGCAGCTCTCCACTAATGTGCCTGGGAAAGCAGCAGAAGATTGTTGAAGTGTGGAAAACTCAAGTGGAGTTCCTGGTTCCTGGTTTCAACCTGATCCATCCCTATTGGATGTGGCCAATTGGAGAGCAAATGGAGGCTCTCTTTCTCTTTCTCCCTCTCTCTGTCACTCTCTTTTAAATAAATAAATAAATCTTTAAAGAAAGAGAGAGTTTTCAATCTCCTTTTACTATTTTGAACATGATTCTGCATCTATTCCCTACTTTGTGGTTGATAGACTCAAAAACAACAAATCAAACTTGAAAAATTGCTATCAAGTTTGAGACCCTATACAAAATTGCACCATTCAAGATTCTAAGGCACTAAAGACACTGTTCTTCCCTATGGTTCATCTATAGCCAAGTCTGTGAAAAGGACATCTCCAGGTTTTATTATTCCCAGTTGTCAGGCAGGTAGGAATATAGAGTTAGCCTTTAATGCCTTCCTTAATCAATAGATTAATACACATATTGTAAATATACATTGACTATTTCAGATGGAAGAAGAATTAATTATTATTTCATTTTCACAAAGTGTGAAAAGAAAAATCAAGATAATGGATAAGTGGTATAAAACTGGGCATTTAGAAAATGTTTTAGATTGTTATTTTTTATATTGTGTATTTGAAAGGCAGAGAGATGGGTAGGGGAGACAAATAGAGAGACAAACAGGGAGAGATTCCCTATCTACTGGTTTACTTCCTAAAGGCCCACAATAAATGGAGCTGGGACAGGCCAAAGTCAGTGGCCAGGAAATGTAACTGGGTCTCCCTCAAGGACAAGGACACAGCTACCTGAACCATCACCTGCTATCTGCCAAGGTGCACACTAGTGGATACTTGGCACTGGAAGGAGATCCAGGACTTGAACCCAGCACTCTGGTATGGAATGAGGGCATCCCACATAGAATGTTTGAACTAATGTACAGGGTCCACTCCAATACACAGAAAAGTTTTATTCTATTTCAGGCTTTTTAATTACCTACCATGTGAACAAACAAGTCATAGTTCTTATGTTTGAACTTCAGTATTTTCATGTGCAGAAGGGTGGGAGGCAGTCTTAGGCTAGATTACAATGATCTTGCCTAAGTTCATAGTTTTATTTCTCTATAAAGCTAAGTTATTATTAATTAGCTTTAATTAATTATTAATTAGTTTTGTTAATATCAGAAATGTGAAAGGATCTGTTGATTATGAAGATAACTTTTACTACCCACCCAGAAGTCAGGCTTAGAGATCAAGAGTATATTCAGAACATACTGTTCTAGCTCAGTTAACCTGTTTCAAACTGTACAAGTTTAAATTGAGTAGGAAACTGATATCCATACTGCAAAGACACAAGGTAAAATCTAGGAGGCTAGTGTAAGATTACTATAAGAGTGGGAATAAGAGAGGGAGGAGATGTACAATTTGAGACATGCTCAATCAGACTTCCCCAAATGGTGGAGTTAGAAACGTGCCAGGGGATTCCAATACAATCCCATCAAAGTGGCATGTACCAATGCCATCTCACTAGTCAAAGTGATCAATTTCTGTTCAGAACTGATCACACTGATAGGTCTAAGAGTCAAAGGGATCACACAAATATGAATAATGTCTGCTAATTCTAACTGATAGAATCAAAAAGGGAGAGAACGATCCATCATGGGAAGCCAGATACACAGCAGACTCATAGAATGGCAGATGTCCTAAACAGCACTCTGGCCTCAGAATCAGCCCTGAAGTCATTTGGATCTGGCTGAAGAGCCCATGAGATTATTTTAGGCATGGAAAGCCAAGAGACTCTAGCAAAACAAAACAAACAAAAACCTAAATGAAAGATCTCTGCGAGTGACATCCCAGTGGAAAGAACGGGCCACCAATAAAGCAGGTGCCTTTCTCTGAAAAGGAGAGAACTTCCACTTTGACAATGACCTTGTCTAAATAAGATCGAAGTCAGTGAACTCAAAAGACTTTCATAGCCTTGGCAACCCACGAAAAGAGTCTAGGGTGATTACTGACGCCATAAACAAGAGTGTCAATTTATTAAGTAAACAACAGGAGTTACTGTGCACTTACTCCTCATGTAGGGTCTCTGTCCTTAATGTGTTGTACAATGTGAATCAATGCTCTAACTAGTACTCAAACAGTACTTTACACTTTGTGTTTCTGTGTGGGTATAAACTGTTGACATCTTTCCTTAAAATACACTAAATTGATCTTCTATGTATAAAGATAGTTGAAAATGAATCTTGGTGTGTATGGAATGGGAGAGGGAGCGGTAGATGGGAGGGTTGCAGGTGGGAGGGAAGTTATGGGGGGTGGAAAGCCACTGTAATCTATAAGCTGTACTTTGGAAATTTACATTTATTAAATAAAAGTTTAAAAAAGATTATTACTCTTCAACTCATTAAGAAGCTAAGTCCATCCACGAACATCTCCCTTTTTTGTGGGTTCCTGTGTCCAGGTACCATCAGCAATCCATGCTTGGTGGCCCAGAAGATAAGCAGATTGGAGATTCCCTAGTTGGCTCCAAGTTCCATAATTTCAGAATCTCTCTCATTCTATACAGTACTACATTTTCTTCTAATTATTGTAAATCATTATGCTAGAAGGGCCGCTCCTTTCCTGTTGTGAGTTGAATTTTAAAAGAAATACCTATACCTTGTTTTATCATTGCTTGGTCAACCATAGATAGAGAGCAAAATGAAAATCCTAGCTCACTCCACAAACCACAAAAGTAGACCCACTTACTCAATTAATACTATTAAAACACAATAAATTGCATGATAAACAACAAAATAATTTTATTTATTCCTTTGCTTCACATCATGAACAAATTTCAATTTTGCAGGAAGTCTTAGATTAATATAGAAATATAATAAACTATGATCTTAATTTTCCTATTTGTCAGATAATGATTTTTTCTTTATCTAAAATATAATGGCATTTAAGCACAAATTGCTTCTTATCTGTTGTTTTCACGTATTGATATTCTGAACTCATTAACAAGATGCCTTGTGTTCTGAAACCAGATTGTCACTAAAAATCTATGTTCACAAGTTTAACAATATTGAATGCAAAACCTTGGAGTTCATTAAAATGCAGAGAGTTATTTAATAGCATCTTCAAAGTTCTTCATTAGCATATTTTCCTTCCATTCTTTATGATGATAAAATAAAGGAGAAATAAAGGGTGACAAATAATATTTAATTCTTAAAATGACAGAACAAAAGAAAAATAGGTAAAAGCTTATATTAAAGAAGAGTCGTGATTTTCTGCTACCCTCTGAGTTCGGCAGTTCTGGAACCAGGACTGTTGGCACTATATTACACAGTCACCTGAGCTCACCTAGTGGAATGTGCAGAAGACCCTATCTGCATTACAGTGCTCCAGATCCATGCCTGTTGGTGCACAACCCCTGCATGTGAAATCTAGGACTGTGTAAGGCCTCCACTGCATTCTGCGGCTCTGGAACTGCAACTGTTATCTCTGTAAGTCCTGGAAACACCTCACCTTGCTTTCTGGGACTTGAAGAAGGTCCTATCTCCATTGCGATGGTGCAGGCCCATGGCTGCCAGCACATAATACCCAGCATAACCTTTACTTTTCCTGGGGGACCTGAACAAGGGAACTTTCCTGCATTGCAGCTCCAGAAGTGTCATATTGCTACTATATTCCCCAGAGTCACCTATCGCCCCTGCCTGTATTCCACTACTCCAGGCCCATGCCTGTCCATGCACAATCCCCAGAATAAACAGCATCACACTGTGGGACCTGCGGTGAGCTTCATATCCCTCAGTGCTTGGACCAGAGATTTAGGTGCTATTAACTCCAGATTTGTGCACGCCCATACAGCAAGCCCTAGGGAAGTTTCTATCACCTCCCACAGTTCCTAGACCAGAATTATTGGTGCTGAAAGCCACAGTATCACTCAGACTTTCCTAACAGGAAAAGGAAATGCCCTTGTCTGTGTCCCATAGAACCAGCGATATGGCTACTATCATTGAAATTATTCAGAAATTTTGGAGCTGAAAACTTTAATCAATGAGATAAAAATATAATTGAGAGTTTCAACAAGAAGATAGGCAAAGAAGAATTTTTGACACTGAGGACAAGACTTTTGAAATAATCCATCCAAACAAAAGTATAGAAAATATAGAAAAAAGAATTTAAAATAATAAAGAAATCCTACAGAACATATGGAATGTCATTAAGCAAACAAATATTCCTATTGTGAGGGTATCTGAAGGAGAAGTGAGAAGGAAAAAGGTGTTGAAAACTAATTTAATAAGCCTTAGTTGAAAACTTCACATTGCTGAAAGAGATGTGAACATCAGATACAGGAAACCCAAAGGAACCCATTCAGAAGCAATGAAGAATGATGTTCGGGACCAGTGCTGTGGCGTAGCTGGTGAAGCTGCCGTCTGCAGTTCTGGCTGTTCCACTTCTGATCTAGCTCTCTGCTAATGGCCTGAGAAAGCAGTAGAAGATGGCTCAAGTCCTTCGGCCCCTTCTCCTTTGTGGGAGACCCTGAAGACGCTCCTGGCTCCTGGCTTTAGATCAGCGCAGCTCCAGCCATTGTGGCCATCTGGGGAGTGAACAAGCAGATGGAAGACACCTCCCCCAGCCTCTGCCTCTCTGTAACTCTGACTTTCAAATAAATAAATAAATCTTTAAGAAAAAAAAAGAATGATTATCTTGGGGCCAGCAATGTGGAATAGTGGATAAAGCCACGGCCTGCAATGACAGCACACCATACGGGTGCCAGTTCAAGTCCTGGTTGCCCTGCTTCTTTTCCAGCTCCCTGCTAATGTGCCTGGGAAAGTGGTGGAGAATGGCCTAGGTACTTGGACTCTGCAACTTTTTGTGGGAGACCCTGATGAACATCCTGGCTCCTGGCTTCAGCCTGGCCCAGCCCCAGCCGTTTCACCCATTTGAGGAGTGAAGAGACAGATGGAAGACCTCTCTCCTCTCTTTCTCTCTGCTTCTCTCTCCTTCTCTCTCTATATATTTCTGTCTTTCAAATAAATAAATCTATCTTGGAAAAAAAAACACCCTCACAGACACAAAAAAATATGCTTCTCCAGCAATCTAGGTATCACTTACTCTAGGATGGTTCACATTGAAAATTCACAATAACAATGTCAGTGAATATTTCCATTGTCTCATCATTCCACTTAAAATTTTTATATATTATTTTTATATATTTGAAAGACAGATAGGGAGAGAGAAAGAGAAAGAGAAAGAGAGATCTTCAGTCTGTTAAATCACATCTTAAAAAACTGCAACCACCACAGTTGAGCTAGGATGAAACTAGGAGTCAGGAATTAATACAGGTCCCAACTGTGAGTGGTAGGGACCCAAAAAACTTGAGCTATCACTTGTTACCTTTAACAATCAGTTGAAATTGGAAGCAACATTGGGACATGAACCCAGGCACTCAAACATGGGCATCCCAAACAGCATCTTAACTGATTTGTCAAATGCCCACTCCTCATTCTGTTTTAGTAAAGTGACTTTGTAAGTTGTCATTCTGCAGTTTGTGTTTATTTTGTAACCCTTGCATTTTTTTACATAGTGAGAGAGATTCATAATAAGATATATTTCATTTTTGCTTTGATGCTGTACCTTCTTTTACAAATGTGGAAGCTGAGAATTACAGTGATTGTAGGACAAACTTCACAATGCTGATGGTAAACTCCTAAAGTGGAGTTAGGATTTGAGGCCAAATATTTTTACTTGAATTTAATGATTTTCTTTTAGCTCCTGAAGTTTCTACATTATAGTAGATATGTGGAATACCAAAAGCATACTGCTGCCTAGAGATGTGAAAGAATTCACAACAGAATCACAAAGTGAGGGTTCACCACCTTCCAGCAGCATGAGTACTCCATGCCAGTGTGCCTGCTGCTTAGGAGCGAGAGATCAAAGACCCCCCTGTCTTTTTTGGCCTGAGGGATCATAATATTTCTTCACAACGGATCCTGATGTTTCTTTTCAGGCATATTGGTTATTCTAACTCAACCTCTGCAGGGCATTGAACAGCTGCCACTTCTCAAGGTATTGAAGCTGTTAGAAACATGAAAACCACATTTCCAGCTTACAGGATGTGGCAAATTGTGAGTTAGAACAGGCTACCTCCTGATATTTACCAACCATGGAAAATAACAGCACAATCTTATGCTAAGGGCAAGGTAGTAAAAAACTAATGAACAAATACATTGCATTAAGTAGAACATCTTCTACTTATTGGAAATACGTGTTATACTTACTACACATATATATGAGCATATTTACAATCATTTGGCATTCTAGAGACACATAATAATTCTAGAGACATATAATAATGCAAAATTAACTCTGAATGTTGTTTTGCTCTCAGCATTTATTTACAATGAATTCTTTAATTAAAAAAGAAAATTAGTTAATTTCATGTTTATAATTTTTATATTAATGTACAGAAGTATTATTTGTTGCCAAAATTAAAAAATTGTAAAATGTTAAACTATTTTCAAATGAAAATGCAACAGATGAACATTTCTTAACCTGCAAGCCACTAACACTGACTGGTTTATAGAGTTGATGCAATATTAAAGGGATAGTGCTAACAACAGGGAGGTGACCCAGAGTTACACAGAGGTTTAGTTCTAGTTCTGGAATAAGACCTGCTGGGTTGAATTCTAATTTTCCAAATACCTTTTCAGAACTCTAGGCAACTTAGTTGAGCTTTTTGTACTTCAGTTCCATAGTTTGTAAATTCTAACAAATTCCTCTCTTGTAAAATTGTTATGAAAACGTAATAAGACGACCCACACAAATGCTTAAGCTCAGCAACTTTCAGTTATGCGCTTCTATGACTATCATCAACACGACAACCTCTGTCAATTCATTTTTTCTAAAGTTTCATTAATCGATACCATCATTCACTGACTACTTAGATGATGATTTTAAAATATCCACTCTAAACAGGAGACGGTGTCAATCCAAAATTTCTATATTATGATATGATATCAAGGAGTCTCTCCATTTTCTTAGATTTTACCAGATTTTCACTCTGATTCAAAGAAAAGCCTCCTATTGTTTTCTATAAAGGACTTATGATTTATTAGAAAAAATAAATTTTCTTTGAAAACAATTTATAATTGACACTAACTGTGAGACAGTGGTATTTTTGATAAGTTATAAATTATGTATATAATAATGACATTTATCTTTTAAACATAGCAATTACCTTAATATTCTCACTCCTATTCCATATTATAGCCAGTTAAGAAAAACTAAAGGAAAGGAAAATGTATAGAAAAGATTAAGTTTTAGAATAAGGAGAAAAAGAAGAAAATAAAAGAACAGAAAATAATCACAAGATTGGAAGGAAAACGTGATACATGTAAAGGTTCTTTGGCAGAGAATCATATTCTGCTGCCAGAAAACACAAAGTATTTTAGGCTACGGCAGGTTCACAGGTGCAAAAGGAGCTACTGATCGTATCACACTGGTCCTTCACAGAAGTCTGATTTCCCTCTCACGGCACCCAGTGATATCTCCAGAGTCCACACACTCTGCCAATGTGCAACTTCAAAATCTGTCTTGAGATTCTCTTATTCTTCAGCTACCAGGATGGTCAAAATTAACCATCCACTATCCAGTGAACAGCACTTAATAAACACAAGTACCCAACAAATCTCTCCATTATATATTTGTTGTAACCCAGTGCTGTGACTCTGCAAGTCACTCCACTGCCTCTGCCAGCACCGGATACCACTCACGGTGATCTAATGACCTGATGAGAGCAGTAGGCTCCCACTGGGAACTTTTGCTCCATGAATGAATGCTTCTGTGTGTCATGGATCATTTGAGTAGGTTATCCTCAATGACTAGAAGTTAGTTCATGAAAATTCCCTACGGTACTAGAATACAATTTCAAGACATTTTGGGTTGCAGTGTCTTGGAATCATATTGTTGAGGGGAGAAATGCAAAGCACAGATTTTGTAACCATTTTTAAAAATTGCATTTACTTATGTATTTTGAAAAGAAGAGTGATACACAGATAGATCCATTTGCTTGTTCACTTCCCAGACAGCCACATCATCCAGCCTTTGCCAGGCCAAAACCAGGATACAGGAGTCCTTCTTGGTCTCCCATATAGATGGCAAAAGCCCAAGTACTTGGGCCAACTTCTGCTGCCTTTCCAGGAGTAATAGCGAGAAGCTAGATCAGAAGCAGAGCAGCCAGGACTTAAACTGGCACTCTCTGCAGGATACGGGGATAGTAAGCAGCAGCCTAACCTGCTACACCGAAATGCTAGCCCTGGATATTTGGCAACTTTGTTTTGCCTAGCTAGATATTTCCTTTTTACGAAAATGTAAATTTGTCATTTAACTCTCCTGTTGAAACTTTTCTTTTAACGTGACCCCATGCACTCTGCAGGATCTGGCTCCTGGCACATGCTGAATACTCCACATAAAAATCCAATTCCCTCCTTTTACATAGTTAACTCTCACAGATTCTCCATATTATTTCCTCCATATTATTTAACAGTGTCATATGTGTATTTGTGTGTATTAGTTATAATTTGATTAGGATGTAAATTTCACTGTTATATTTCTTTTCTATCAGGAATAATTTACAAATGTTAAAAGCTAAAAATAATAGTTGTTAAATGACTGAAAACTGAATTACACTTTTATAAAACAAACATTACCATCACTTTCAATTCCTTTAAAAAGAATATTTTAGCAACAAGTATTGTGATGCAGTGAGTTAAGCCTCTTGTGATGTTCCCATCCCATATCACAGTGACAGAATAAAGTTCTACTTCCAATTCTAACATAGCTTACTGCTAATGTGAACCTTGGTAAATTGCAGATGATGCTTGAGGGAGAATTTCATGGTCGTCTCTGACTTTGATTCCAGCCTGGAGTGCTAGCAGGGAACAGGGTGTCCACCCAACCCCTGGAAGGGAGAGTGCATTGCCTTCCTCTCCTCCCACTACGAAGACATCCTGCAACCAACAGTCATGAAACCCCATCTTAATATAGTAAATAGAGGCTTCCACATGACTGGGGGATTTTATCAGAAGGATAACGTCCCCACTGATTTCAGCCTGTCCTGGAGAGTTTGCAAAGGGTGGGGTGCCCATTTAGGCCAGTTAGGTGCTCCTCTCCCCTCCTCTATCGTGGCACTTGGACTCAACTCGTGAAGGCAGAGCACTGAACTACCTCTATCAGACAGGGAATTTGCTCCTGGAATGCCGCAGCTCTCTCTGTAGACAGGGGCACTTGTGGGGCTGAGAGTGGATTCCTTGTGCCTGTGACTGTGGGAATCCTGTGTGCAAGAGGATTGGGGTGTCACTGGGTCTGGCTCCAGAGGTTCAGACTTGACTGAGTGCTGGGGTAGATCACCGAAGAGGGCTCTGAGCTCACACTGAGGAGCTCATGATCCCTTGTGCAGTTCATGCCCTGAATGGACGGGGTGTGTGGGCACGGTGGACTCACCCCAGGGAGTTAGTTCACCTTGGCAAATAAGGGCTGAGGGTGTGATCATGTCAGCCCACAAGATCATACCATTCCCTATGCTGATGATAGAGATCCGCTACTTGGGTGTCACTCTGGACTCTTGCCCCACCCTCAAGATCTGGCCTGAGCTCCCTGGCCCCACCTAGCACATGGCTCTGGAGATCTGCTGAAGGAGCAGACACTTCATAAGCCACAGAGGCATATTTCAAAGATTAAAATCCTCAGAGAAGAAAATCAACAAGTACTTCCACAGATGCCTAAAAGAAATGTTGAAATACAAGAATCCTGAACAAACAAACAAGACAATATGATTCATCAGAAGGGTCACAAAAACACTTCAATATTAGAATGTGAAGACGAAGAGACTGATGAAATGCTTAAAAGCAAATGGAAAACATTGATGATAAAATTACTCAAAAACACAGAGAAGCAAATATATGAATCCAAGAAGTCTTATATGACGTGGGAAAGAAATTCAGCCTGGCAGGCAGAAATATTAAAGGAAAATCAAACTGAAATATCATAAAAGAAGAATTCAATATGTCCCCCTCCTTTCTTTTATTTTCCATTTATTTTTGAAATAGTGTAATTTCAATTTACTTAATAATTTCAGGCTTAATAAACCACTAGCCATATTGTTCATGTGTAAAGTAGAAATACCACTGTTCCACTAGCCATCCCTCTCCTAGGAATATACCCATAGGTGGTTAAATCAGCATAGGAAAGAAGTATTTGTAGTAGCTCCCATGTTTGTAGTACCTCAATTTAGAATATCTAAGATAAGGAATCAACCCAGATGTCATCATATGATGACTGGATAGAGAAAATGTGGTGTGCATATATACATATATATGTATATATATATATGATGGAATATTAGTCACCTACAAAAAAGAATGAAATCCTGTCTTTTACAACAAATGGATGCAATTGGAGACCATTATGATTAGTGAAATAAGCTGACTGCATATTTGATGATTTCAGCCAACTGGAACTGTTTTGCAGTGATGTAATTTTTTTTCTATTGGAATGCTCTTTGTCATGGTCAGAGGTTCAGAAATCATACAAACACAATTCAACACTAGAAAATGTAAGCAAGAGCTAGCATTGTGTTGCAGCAAGTTAAGCTACTGCCTCCAACCCCAACATTCAACATGGGCACTGGTTCAAGTTTCAACTGCTCTCCTTCCAATCCACTTCCATGCTAATGTGCCTGGAAAAGCAGCAGAAGATGTTACAAGTACTTGATTCCCTGAACTCATGTGGGAGACCAAGATGGAGTTCCACGTACCTGGCTTTGGCCTAGACCAGCCAGGGCTATCATGGTCACTTGGAAAGTGAACCAGTGAATAGAAGACATATTCATATTCATATTCATACTCATGTTCATATTCTCTCTATTTCTCTCTCTCCCACTCTGCCTTTCAAATAAATCATTTTTATAAAAGAAAATATAAACCATACACATATATATTTTAAAATGTAATAGCAGGTCACATGTGTTATATTTAAATAGTGTCATAAACATGTTAAACAGGACACTGTTATAAATATTTAATAATAATCATATAATAAGCATATCAAAGATTTATCTGTACCCCCATGTTTATTGCAGCTCAATTCACAACAGCTAAGATACAGAATCAACCAAAATGTCCATCAACTGATGACTGGATAAAGAAATTATGAGATATGTAAACCATGGTTTGTACTACACAGTGATAAAAAATGAAATCCTGTTGTTTGCAACAAAATAAATGAAACTGGAAAACATCTTACTTAGTGAAATAAGCCAGTCCCAAAGGGACAAATACCAAATGTTCTCCCTGACCTGTGATAACTAGTAGAACACCTAAAGGCAATCTGTAGAAGTGAAATTGACACTTTGAGAAGCAGTAGTTTTGAACAGCCCTTGTCTTGACTGTTGGGAAAGATTTTTCTTTTTTTTTTTTCTCATATTATTTGTTGAATGCCTTACTTAACATACAGTTATTCATATGTGTATAAAGTTAAATGAAAATAGATCTTAGGAAAAAATAGGAGCTTGGAATAAAAAATAGGAAGAGGAAGGGGGGTTGAAGTGCGGGTAGGAGGGTGGGCATGGTGAGAAGGATCATCATGTTCCTAACATTGTAATTATGAAATATATGAGGCCTGTAAATGTAAAGCCCTATAGTTCTGCAGACATTCCTATAGACTTACTTTCAAGGGTATAGTTTAAAAACTTGTCATGGGATGCCAAAACCCAAGAAGTGGGGAACAGGGGAAGCATTTTAAGTGTTTAAAGTGATCATAGGGATAGGATTAAGTGTCAAAATTACCATTAAGATAGGATTAAGTGATAAATCAATCATACAAATAGAATTGTTTGGTAATAATAATAGCTAGAATTAAAAAGGCATGAATGCTTCAACATGGGAAGCAATACAAACAGCAGACTCATAGAATGACAATTGCTTAAAGTAGCACTTTAACCTCAGATTTAGCCCTTAAGGCACTCTGGTCTGGCTGAAAAACCCAGGAAGTACTTGAAGCATAGAAAGCCAAGACAGTAGCAAAAAATGTTCTACATGAAGGACCTCTGTGGGCGAGACCATGCTGGAAAGAAGCAGCCACCAAAGAAGGATGTACTTTCCTCTAGAGGAGAGAGCTTCCACTTTGCTTATGGCTTTGTTGAAATACTGAAGGAGTTTGTTGATGCAAAAGGTTTCTGTAGCCTAGGAAGCTTTTGTTAAGAGCCTTGAGTGATCACTGACATCATTCATAAGATTGTTAATTGTTAAATTAACAGCAAGAATCATTGTGCACTAAATTCCCATGCAGGACCTCTGTCCTCAAAGAGTTGCATTATGAGAATTAATAGTAAAATTTGTTCTCACATATATAGTTCATTTTAGTGTATTATGTAGAGGGTGTTCTTATGTCTCACAATTTTAGATAAGCCTAAGTGCCCAACTCCATTTCTTGTCTCCTAGTTGCTTCTTCAATTAATGATAAATTGTTTCTCAAAGAAAAAGAAAGTATATTATTGCAAAAATTAAAAGAAAAATAAGAAAGGAAGTAGAAAGAAGGGTTAGAGTAAGGGAAAGAAGGAGGACAGAGTGCAAAGCTGTCATTATGTTCTTAAAAACATGCCAGGGGATTCCAATTCAATCCCATCAAGGTGGCATGTACCAATCCCATCTCACTAGTCCCAGTGTTCAATTTCTGTTCAGAATTGATCATAATGATAGGTCTAAGAGTCAAAGGGATCACATAAACAAGACTAGTGTCTGCTAATACTAACTGATAGAATTAAAAAGGAGAGAAGGATCCAACATGGGAAACGGGATACACAGCAGACTCATAGAATGGCAGATGTCCTAAACAGCACTCTGGCCTCAGAATCAGCCCTTAAGGCATTCGGATCCGGCTGAAAAGCCCACAAGAGTATTTCAGACATGGAAAGCCAAGACACTCTGCAAAAAAAAAAAAAAAAAAAAAAGAGAGAGAGAGACCTAAATGAAGGATCTCCACGAGTGAGATCCCAGTGGAAAGAACGGGCCATCAAAGAAGGAGGTGCCTTTCTCTTTCTCTGAAGGGAGGAGAGAACTTCCCACTTTGACTATGACCTTGTCTAAATAAGATCGGAGTCGGTGAACTCAAAAGGCTTCCATAGCCTTGGTAACTCATGACAAGAGCCTTGGGTGATTACTGACACCATAAACAAGAGTGTCAATTTGTTAAGTCAACAACAGGAGTCACTGTGCATTTACCCCTCATGTAGGATCTCTGTCCTTAATGTGTTGTTCAGTGTGAAGTAATGCTATAACTAGTACTTAAAAAGTACTTTATACTTTGTGTTTCTGTGTGGGTGCAAACTGTTGACATCTTTACTTAGTATATACTAAATTGATCTTCTGTATATAAAGATAATTGAAAGTGAATCTTGATGTGAATGAAATGGGAGAAGGAGCAGGAGATGGGAGGGTTGCAGGTGGGAGGGAAGTTATGGGGGTGAAAGCCATTGTAATCCATAAGCTGTACTTTGGAAATTTATATTCATTAAATAAAAGTTAAAAAAAAAAAAAACTTTATGTATGAGGGGCCGGCACTGTGGCTCACTTGGTTAATCCTCCGCTTGCGGCACCAGAGTACCATATGGGAGCCGAGTTCTAGTCCCAGTTGCTCCTCTTCCAGTCCAGCTCTCTTCTATGGCCTGTGAAAGCAGTGTAGGATGGCCCACGTGCTTGGGCCCCTGCACCTGCATGGGAGACCAGGATGAAGCACCTGGATCCTGTCTTTGGATTGGTGCAGTGCCGGCCTTAGCGGCCATTTGGGCAGTGAGCCAATGGAAGGAAGACTTTTCACTCTGTCTCTCTCTCTCTACTGTCTATAACGCTACCTGTCAAATAAATTTAAAAATATATATAAAATACTGTATTATGAGATACATGAAATTCATTCCATTTATATAAATAAAAAATTTAATAAAAAAGAAATAAATGTTTTGGATTATTCTTTGAAGAGGATATTATTTTTGCACTTATTTATAACATTTTTTGGAAAATCATTCAGACATTTAGATAATTACCTAAATTAGGGGGTATGAAAAATGTCTAGTATCTAACACTCTTGTTCTAAATATCCAGACATAATATCTTTTCCAATTAAAGTAGCTCATCACTATTTGAGGCTAAAAAGGGATCAGGATTGCAAGTAATTCTAAAATTGGTTCACTTATCACACAAAAGGAGCTATAATCTGTTTGGATGTTGTATCCACATGAACAAAAAAAATATTTTTAATGGAAGTGCCTGCATGGACTTTTAATACAAGTGACCTAATATTCAGTGACAACAGTGTACCAACAAGATTGTATTTTACATTGCTAGGTGAGCAGTATTTTCCTCTTAGGAGATTTCATATTTTGTTACATTGTAGATTTTGCTATAATTTATGTTTGACATTCCTCATGAATTTAATCATAGGAAATTTTGTAAAAATAATTAAGCCAAAGAGAAAACACTGATCTGAGTTAATTAAACATTAAATAATTTAGTTCATGTTTCTACAAATTCTCCTTTAAATAACTACATGGTAACAGCAAAATGTTTTACTGATTGTGTTTTGTGATCATATTTTTTGTAATCATCTCTGATTTCTCACCATAAACTTTGGTTATGAAACCTGAAGTAGATATAAATGTCTAAAATAATGTACACAAGTGTATTTCACATCCCTATCTTTATCAATAAATGCACAAAAAACCTAGCCTCACATATCCACACTTACTATGGTAGGAAAGGCAATGTCAAATGAAATATGGTTAAGTATTTTATCTTAAGGATGTCTGAAAATCTGGTCATCTTTTTTTTAAAGAAAAAACAAACCAAACAGGTATACACATTCAAGTGATCTATACTTTCTTAGAACCTGTGCCAAGAACAAAGACATTTCTTTATTAATTTACTCACTATTAGAAAGCACACTTTATTTTGATGTGTAATTATGATGGAATATTTAGCAAATTTTTATTTTGATGCCTCAATATTCACATGGGCATCATAATATTTCTCTAGGAGAGAATCTAGACACTGCATGATTTACCATACAGAAGAAAACTAAAAGCTTCCAACAATCAATCACTTGATTCAGCACACTCAAATCTGAAATCTCAAGAAATAATAACAGAAAATAAAGTAATAATTTAAACAGAATAAGTGAATATAGCAATGTGTCTGATATTTCTTTGGAATAATGAGAGGACTGAAAACTCAAGAAGGCCCTTTGAAACCCGAGAGATAATATATGATAATGTCATGTAATAGGTGTATTAAACTTGTTTCACCAAAATAAATAGAATCCATTGCCAACTCACCAGTATCTATTTTTTCTGCTACATCAGGCATTGTGCTAGAAGTAGGAATTATAATGGTCAAGACATACACAGTACTTAATCTCAAGAATATTGCATAATGCAATATATAGTAGAAAGTTACAGTTTATAATAATGGAGAATAAAGGCAATGTAAGCCACTCTGAGGAATCAGAAAGTGTTGCTCTACAAGTCCTTTCCTAAATGACAGATCAAGGATGTATTGGTATTAATTTGAATAGATTGAGAAGGTTGTAAATGCATCTAAAAAATGCAAAGAGCTTGAGTAAGAGCCTGAATTGAAAAGAAATTTATACTTTCACTAAAACATGAGCCGTGGATTTCATTACTCAGAGAGGGATTGGCCTTGGGCAAAATTCTTTAGAAGTTTGAGTTTTTCTCTGCCTGTTTTCTATAATTTTTTTCCATTTTGGTACATATGCTTTACCAGCTATCTATTCCATCAGCAATTTCAATGAAAAGGAAGACTTCTCTATGCAGGAATTAAATAATCAACAAAACCTAGGCTCAATGATGATTTGTTTTGCATTAAGGACATTGAAAGGCCTGAGGGGAGTTGATATCATTGGGGATACTAGAATCTTAATGAGTTCTTATAATACATACTTACAGAGAACTATTCTTTTTGATAATTGGAAACTTGAATTTGGTATATGACAGTTTATCAACTGAGGGACTATTGATGTAAGGGTGACATCCTCTTCACACAAACAGGTTATGATGTGTGTTGCCCAATTTAAATATGTAGAAATTAATTCCATTTTTCAAATACATCACTACTGTGGAAGGAATAGTTTTCAGGATATGAGGGCAAGAGACTAGATGGACTCGTATTTCATGTTATAATTTATGGGAAGGTCCACAGGTTGGCCTTAGAGTCCAGTTGACTCACTCTCTGTCTTCCTAACCCACTACTATCAAGGTAAAAACCTGTGTAAACAAATGTATCAAAAAGAGAACACAGACAATCTTTTATATATCTCTAAAGCTAGAAAAGAATCAGTTGTTTAACAATGTCTGCTAATATAATGAACATGATCTACAAGGAAATTGTTTTCAAATATTTGATATTTTGTAGCATCCCTATGGTAGGCCTTCTGCTGTGCCCTGAAAAGAGAAAAAAAGGACCTATAAAATATGCCCCTTTGGGCAGGTGTTGTGATATAGTAGGTAAAGCCACTAACTGTGACCTCAGCTTCCCATATGGGTGGCAGTTCAAGTACCATATGCTTCACTTCTAATCCAGCTTCATGCTGAAGGCCTTAGAAAACCAGGTGTTTGTGCTCCTATACAGATGTGGAATACTCAGATGAAGCTCCTGAGTCCTGACTTAGGCCTAGCCCAGCCCTGACCATTTCAGCGATCTGCAAAGTAAACCAGCAGATGGAAGATCTTGTTTCGTCCTCTCTCTCTGTAACTATCAAATAAGTAAATAAAGCTTTTTTTAAAAAAAAAAAACGTTCTTTTTCTCAAATAACCCCTTTTGGATATATAAAATGAATTTATGATAGCCAAATAATAACAAAAGCAACATCTAATGAGAACTAATTTAATCAATCTCAAGAAATCAAATCACTGATTAAATACTGCTTATTAACTGATACCAAAATAATCCCATCCAAAGCATGCTTACAAAGTATATATTTCATTTAATTTTAAATAATCATTTAAATTTCTTAAATATTTATTTAGTCTGCATTTTAGAGTATGAATATTTTATATGTTAAACTATATATATATATATTGCTATTTAAAGACCTATAATGAAACAAACATTTACAATACCAAAAATTAAATTATACCTATAAAACATTAATTAAATACTTTATCCTGTGGTTTCAGAAGCAAATATTTAAATATTATAAGAGAAAACTTAACATGAGCTTGATAGCATTGTGCAAACAATGGTGAAGAGAGACAACATGTATATCCAATATCAGAATATAAATGACCAAATTAAGAAAGAAGGCAGAAGTATAATGCTGATAGCAATCTTTCTGATGGAAACATAAAAATAATCTAATGATACTCTATGAAAAGAATAATTTAGGTAAATAATTGAGTATGGAATTAGAAAATATGTTGCTACTAAAAAGTTGAAGCACTAAGCTATTGATACAATTATTGTTCAATTTTTGAAAGTGACTACTAGAAAGAAAAAAAAAACAAACTACCACATGGTATCCTATAAGGAAAAGCATAGGAGGCTCTCAGCACTAGGCCTGGTTTTGCAGAACATGAAGAAGCCATAAAATCCATAGCTGTGCCCCCTAAAATAAATAAGAGGTATGGAGCATATGCATCCATAGAAAGATCTAAAAGTCTCTTTAATTTGTATTGGGGCTAACTGGAGGGCTTTCTCTTGCAAACTCCTTCACTAAACCCTGTAAGAGATGAATATAGCAACACAAAACTTCAAAGAATCCAAAGCCTCTAGAAAAAAATGACACCATTAAAGAAACAAAATAACAGCGATCACTTTTCAGTTAAGTAAGAGTGGGAATAAGAGAGGGAAGAGATGTGCAATTTGGGACATGCTCAAGCTGACTTACCTCAAACGGTAGAGTTAGAAACATACCAGGGGATTCGAATTCAATCCCATCGAGGTGGCATGTACCAATCCCATCTCACTAGTCCCAGTGATCAATTTCTGTTCACAATTGATCGTAATGATAGGACTAAGAGCCAAATGGAGCACATAAACAAGACTAGTGTCTGCAAATACTAGCTGATAGAATCAAAAAGGGAGAGAATGATCCAACATGGGAAGTGAGATACACAGCAGACCCATAGAATGGCAGATGTCCTAAACAGCACTCTGGCCTCAGAATCAGCCCTTAAGGCATGCAGATCTGGCTGAAAAGCCCATGAGAGTATTTCAGGCATGGAAAGCCAAGACACTCTGGAAAAAAAAAAAAAAAAACTAAATGAAAGATCTCTGCAAGTGAGATCCCAGTGAAAAGAACAGGTCATCAAAGGTGATACCTTTCTCTGAAGGGAGGAGAGAACTTCCACTTTGACTATGACCTTGTCTAAATATGATCAGAGTTGGTGAACTCAAAAGGCTTCCATAGCCTTGACGACTCATGACAAGAGCCTAGGGTGATTACTGATGCCATAAACAGGAGTGTCAATTTGTTAAGTCAACAACAGGAGTCACTGTGCACTTACTCCTCATGTAGGATCTCTGTCCTTAATGTGCTGTACATTGTGATTTAATGCTATAACTAGTACTCACACAGTATTTTTCACTTTGTGTTTCTATGCGAGTGCAAACTGTTGAAATCTTTACTTAATATATGCTAAACAGATCTTCTGTATATAAAGATAACTGAAAATGAAACTTGATGTGAATGGAATGGGAGAGGGAGAGGGAAAAGAGAGGGTTGTGGGTGGGAGGGAAGTCATGGGGGGGGCATTGTAATCCATAAGCTGTACTTTGGAAATTTATATTCATTAAATAAAAGTTAAAAAAAAGAAGAAGATTTGCATTTCCCTGATTGCTAGTGATCTTGAACATTTTTTCATGTGTCTGTTGGCCATTTGAATTTCCTCTTTTGAAAAATGTCTATTGAGGTCCTTGGCCCATATCTTAAGTGGGTTGTTTGTTTTGATCTTGTGGAGTTTCTTGATTTCTTTGTAGATTCTTGTTACCAACCCTTTATCAGTTGCATAGTTTGCAAATATTTTTTCCCATTCTGTCGGTTGTCTCTTCACTTTCCTGTCTGTTTCTTTTGCAGTACAGAAACTTCTCAATTTGATGCAATCCCAATAGTTAATTTTGGCTTTGACTGCCTGTGCTTCTGGGGTGTTTTCCAAGAAGTCATTGCCGGCCCCTATATCTTGCAGGGTTTTTCCAATGCTCTCTAATAATTTGATGGTGTCAGGTCGTAGATTTAAGTCTTTAATCCAAGTTGACTGGATTTTTGTTTAAGGTGTAAGGTAGGGGTCTTGCTTCATGATTCTGCACCTGGAAATCCAATTTTCCCAGCACCATTTATTGAATAGACTGACCTTACTCCAGGGATTGGTTTTGGACCCTTGATCAAATATAAGTTGGCTGTAGATGTTTGGATTGATTTCTGGTGTTTCAATTCTGTTCCATTGGTCTATCCATCTGTTTCTGTACCAGTACCATGCTGTTTTGATTACAACTGCCCTGTAGTATGTCCTGAAATCTGGTATTGTGATGCCTCTGGCTTTGTTTTTGTTGTACAAGATTGCTTTAGCTATTCGAGGTCTCCTGTGTCTCCATATAAATTTCAGCACCATTTTTTCCAGATCTGAGAAGAAGGTCTTCGGTATCTTGATTGGTATTGCATTGAATCTATAAACTGCTTTTGGGAGAATGGACATTTTGATGATATTGATTCTTCCAATCCATGAGCATGGAAGATTTTTCCATTTCTTGGTATCCTCTTCTATTTCTTTCTTTAAGGTTTTGTAATTTTCATCGTAGAGATCTTGAACGTCCTTGGTTAAGTTTATTACAAGGTATTTGATTGTATTAGATTGAAAAAGGGACACTAACCCACTGTTGGTGGGAATGCAAACTGGTCAAGCCACTATGGAAGTCAGTCTGGAGATTCCTCAGAAACCTGAATATAACCCTACCATTCAACCCAGCCATCCCACTCCTTGGAATTTGCCCAAAGGAAATTAAATTGGCAAACAAAAAAGCAGTCTGCACATTAATGTTTATTGCAGCTCAATTCACAATAGCTAAGACCTGAAACCAACCCAAATGCCCATCAACAGTAGACTGGATAAAGAAATTATGGGACATGTACTCTATAGAATACTATACAGCAGTCAAAAACAATGAAACCCAGTCATTTGCAACAAGATGGAGGAATCTGGAAAACATCATGCTGAGTGAATTAAGCCAGTCCCAAAGGGACAAATATCATATGTTCTCCCTGATTGGCGACAACTAACTGAGCACCAAAGGGGAAACTTTTTGAAGTGAAATGGACACTGTGAGAAACAGTGACTTGATCAGCTCTTGTCCTGACGGTTGATGTACAATGTGATACTTTATCCATTTTAGTATTGTTTTTTGTTCTAGTACCATTGGTTGAACTCTGTAATTAACACACAATTATTCTTAGGTGTTTAAATTTTAACTGAAAAGTGATCCCTGTTAGGAATTTGGAAAACATTATGTTGAGTGAAATAAGCCAATCCCAAAGGGACAAATACCACTTGTTCTCCTTGATAGGTGACAACTAACTGGGCACCAAAAAGGAAACCTGTTAAAGTGAAATGAACACTAGGAGAAACGGTGACTTGATCAGCCCTCACCCTGACTGTTGATGAGCAGCTTTATATGTTATCCCTCTTAGTATTTTTTTTGTTTGTTCTACCTTATAGTTTTGGTTGAATACTGTAATCAATACACAATTCCTCTTAAGTGCTGAAACTTAATTGAAAAGTGATCACTGTTAAATATAAGAGTGGGAATAAGAGAGGGAAGAGATGTGCAATTCGGGACATCCTCAAGCTGACTTACCTCAAACAGTAGAGTTAGAAACATACCAGGGGATTCGAATTCAATCCCATCGAGGTGGCATGTACCAATGCCATCTCACTAGTCCCAGTGATCAATTTCTGTTCACAATTGATCGTAATGATAGGATAAGAACCAAAGGGATCATATAAATAAGAATAGTGTCTGCAAATACTAACTGATAGAATCAAAAAGGGAGAGAATGATCCAACATGGGAAGTGAGATACACAGCAGACCCATAGAATGGCAAATGTCCCAATAGCACTCTGGCCTCAGAATCAGCCCTTAAGGCATGCAGATCCGGCTGAAATTCCCATGAGAGTATTTCAAGCATGGAAAGCCAAGACACTCTGGGGAAAAAAAAAAAAAACCTAAATGAAAGATCTCCATGAGTGAGATCCCAGTGGAAAGAACGGGACATCAAAGAAGGAGGTACCTTTCTCTGAAGGGAGGAGAGAACTTCCACTTTGACTATGACCTTGTCTAAATATGATCAGAGTTGGTGAACTCAAAAGGCTTCCATAGCCTTGGCAGCTCATGACAAGAGCCTAGGGTGATTACTGATGCCATAAACAAGAGTGTCAATTTGTTAAGTCAACAACAGGAGTCACTGTGCACTTTCTCCTCACGTAGGATCTTTGTCCTTAATGTGCTGTACATTGAGATTTAATGCTATAACTAGTACTGAAACAGTATTTTTCACTTTATGTTTCTGTGTGGGAGCAAACTGTTGAAATCTTTACTTAATGTATGCTAAACAGATCTTCTGTATATAAAGAGAATCGAAAATGAATCTTGATATGAATGGAAGGGGAGAGGGAGTAATAAGGGGAGGGTTGCGGGTTGGAGGGACGTTATGGGGGGGAGCCATTATAATCAATATTCTGTACTTTGGAAATTTATATTCATTAAATAAAAGTTAAAAAAAAGAAGAAGAAGAAGAAAAAGAAACAAAATAAAGCTCCAGTGACAGGCACCAAAGAAATTGAGATCTATGAGTTATCTGGCAAGTAATTCAAGGCAGTAATCTGATTAGATTCCAAGATGTCTGTTAGGGAAAAGAAGTGCTGATATGAACCAGGATAAGATAGCAGAAGAAAAGCATAAGAAGTGTATTCCCAGAAGAGAGTTACAGAGAAGCTTGTAGTGAAAATTCTACAGAAAAGAAAAAGACACCGTGGAGCAGTGTGGAAAGAGCAGATGTCCAGCAGTGAGCAGGGACATCACACATATCTACCACAGCTAGGGGATGGAGGAGATGCTGATATCTGAGACCCAGTTGAGAGCAGACTGTGGTAGCCCATGCCATAGATGATATTCCATGAAAGAGATCATAGCAGACCACACTGACTTTAAGTTTGATATGGAACCCTATCACGGGGCAGGCTACCCACCTAACCCAGTGAAGGAAAAGCACATTTATTTCTTCCCATTCCCCAACAAGGATGCCTGGCAACTGGCAGGGAAAATGCCCTATCTTGACTCTAGTAGAGGTTTCGGCAGCTCTCATGCATGTGACAAGAGAATTTTACCAGAGGGGAAAAATATCCATGTTTTCCAGACTTTGAGTGCCCAACTGCTTCCAAAGGCTCTCCAATTACACTGACAGCTGATTTTTCTTCAGAGAATCTAACAGGAGACAAAGACAACAGTAATGAGGGACTTCAACATCACACTTTCAGCAATGGACAGATCAACTAGACAGAAAATTAACAAAGAAACAACAGAGCTAATTAAGGCCCAAATAGACCTATCTAATATCTGCAGAACTTTTCATCCCTCGGTTGCAGAATACACATTCTTCTCATCAGTGTATGGAACTTTCTTTAGGACAATACACTAGGCCATAAAGCAGGTTTCATCAAATTCAAAAATAATTTTTTCCTGACAGCAAAGGAATGAAGTTGCAAATTCACATCTTAAGAATCTCTAGAATATACGGACACATGTTACTGAACAGCATGCTCCTGAATGAATGGTGGAGCATAGAGGAAATCAGAACATTGCTAGAAATGAATGAAGTTGATAGCACAACATATCAAAACTTATGGTATACAGCAAAGGCAGTGTAAAGAGGGAAGTTTATAGCAATTAGTGTCTACATCAAGAAATTGGAAAGGCACCAATAAATGGGCTATCAATGCTTTCTCTTGTTGATAATCACATGGTTTTTGTTCTTCATTTATTGATGTGTGTATGTTGAAGCATCCCTGCATACCAGGGATGTGTGTGTATGTGCGTGTATAATATATAATAAATATATAATATAGAGAGAATATATTTATTCTAGTATATAATCTATATATACATACTATATATACTCTCTATATGTACTCTCTATATATAAATATATATATGCATAGATATATAGCAAATATTAACAGATTAAAGAAAAAAGCAGACAGTAATACATAATATTAAGGGTACTTTCATACTTCACTTTCAACTATGGACAAATCATTCAAGCAGAGAATCAGTGGGGAAAATATCAGACTTAAATGCACTTTAAATCAAATAGACCTAACAGACATATACAGAACATTTAATGCAATGATATCTGAACACTCATTCTTATCAAATACAAACAGAAAGTTCTCCAGAATCAATCAAATATTAAATCACAAAATAAGTCTTAACAAATTGAAGAATATTTGTCTCACATCAACAAATTTTTCTGACCACATGCTATAAAACTTGAAATCAGTAAAGGAATAAAATTGGGAAACTCACAAATATGTAGAAATTAAACACTATTCTCTAGAGTAATCAAAGGATCAAAGAAAAAACTAAAAAGTATCTTAAGACAAACAAAGTGTAAACACAAAACTTATAGTAGATAGCAAAAGCATTTCTAAGAGGAAAATTTACAGCAATAAAATGCCTACATTAAGAAACAAGCAGATTCCAAGGACATTCTTCACGAGGCTAGAAGAAATAATCTGAAAATTCATATGGAAACAAAGAAGACCCCAAGTACCCAAAACAATATTAAACAATAAAAAATAAAGCTGGAGGCATTACAATAACAGATTTGAAAATACTGCAGACCTGTTAAAATCAAACAGCTGGAACTGGAACAAAAATAAACATGTAAACTAATGGAACAAAAATAGAAAACCCATAAATTAACTCACATATCTACAACAACTAATCTTTGACAGATTAGCTAAAGCCATTCCCTGGAGAAAGGACAATCTCCTCAACAAATGGTACTGGGAAAATTGGATTTTCACATAAAGAAGTTTGAAACAAGATTGCCACATTACAATCCATGTGAAAAATCAACTCAAAATGCATCAAGAATCTAAACTTACCACCTAAAGCCATCAATTTACTAGATAAAACCTAAGGGGAGATGCAGCAGAGCATTGTCATAGGCAAAGACTTCTTAGATAAGACCCCAGAGGTCTTATCCAATAAAAGGAATATAGATGACTGTGATTACATTAAACCAGAAGTTTATGCACAAAAAAATAAGTAACTAAGTGAAGAGGAAACTGACAGAGTGGGAGAAACTATTTGCAAACCATGCATCTGATATAGGATCAATATCCAGGATATATAAGGACCTCATGAAACTTAACAAGAATGAAACAAGCAATCCAGTTAAGAAGAAATGGTTTGAGGATATTAACAAGTGTTTTTCAAAGGATTAAATACAAAGGGCCAACAGACACATGAAAAGATGCTCAAGATCACTAGCCATCAGGGAAACGTAAACAAATCCACAAATACAATGGTCCCAAAACATATGAAAAAGCAATAAATGCTGGAGAGGATATTGGGAAAAGGTACTCTAATACACTTGTGGTGAGAATGAAACTAGTACAACTAATATGGCACAAATATAGATTCCTCAGACATCTGGAAATAAATCTACCATATGACCAGGGCATCCTACTCCTGGGAATTTACTGGAAGGAAATGAATTCAGTATACGAAAGAGTTATCTGTACCATCATGTTTATTGCAGCACAATTTACAATGCCTAAGCTACGGAATCAACCCAGATATGCATCAAATGATGACTGAAGCAAGAAAATGTGATGTATATATATACACTATGCAATACTATTTAATCATAAAAAAATGAAATCCTTCTTTTGCAATAAAATGGAAACAACAGGAGATCATTATACTTTGTGAAATAAGCAAAAAAGTCCAAAAAAATACAAATATTACATGCTTCCTCTGATTTATGTTAGCTAACATACAAATTAAAAAAAAATCAGGGCTGGTGCTGTGGCACAGTGGGTTAATGCTCTGGCCTAAAGCACCAGCATCCCATATGGGCACTAGTTCGAGATCTGGCTGCTCCTCTTCCTAACTAGATATCTACTATGGCCTGGGAAAGCAGTGGAAGATGGCCCAAGTCCTTGGGCCCCTGAACCCATGTGGAAGACCGAGAAGAAGCTCTTGGCTCCCGGTTTCAGATTGGCACAACTCCGGCCATTGCAGCCAATTGGGGAGTGAACCATGAGATGGAAGACCTCTCTCTCTCTCTGCCTCTACTCTCTGTTTAACTCTGACTTTCAAATAAATAAAATAAATCTGAAAGAAAAAAAGAAAGAAAGAGAGAGAGAGAGAGAGAGAGAGAGAGAGAGAGAGAAAGAAAGAAAGAAAGAAAGAAAGAAAAGAAAAAAATAACCTTGTGGTATATGAGTGAAATTGACATCTCATGATTTCATTATTGTTTATAACCCTTGTTTATATTCCAGTGGAACAGTGGTCTTTCTGTTTTTCACTTGTAGAACACTTTATTATTTTTCTTTCCTTTTTTTCCTTTTTTTAACTTTTATTTAATGAATATAACTTTACAAAGTACAGATTATAGATTACAATGGCTTCCCCCCCTTAAGTTCCCTCCCACCTGCAACCCTCCCCTCTCCCACTCCCTCTCACTTTCCATTCACATCAAGATTCATTTTCGATTCTCTTTATATACAGAAGATCAATTTAGTACGTATTAAGTAAAGATTTCAACAGTTTGCAACCACACAGAAACACAAAGCATAAAGTACTGTTTGAGTACTAGTTATAGAATTAAATCACAATGTACAGCACATTAAGGACAGAGAGCCTGCATGAGGAGTAAATGCTCAGTGACTCCTGTTGTTGACTTAACAATTTGACACTCTTGTTTATGGTGTCAGTAATCACCCTAGGCTCTTGTCATGAGTTACCAAGGCTATGGAAGCCTTTTGAGTTCACCAACTTCGATCTTATTTAGACAAGGTCATAGTCAAAGTGGAAGTTCTCTCCTCCCTTCAGAGAAAGGTACCTCCTTCTTTGATGACCTGTAATTTCCACTGGGATCTCACTCACAGAGATCTTTCATTTAGGTGTTTTTTTTTCTTTTTTTTTTCTTTTTTTTTTTTTTTTTTTTTTTGCCAGGGTGTCTTGGCTTTCCATGTCTGAAATACGCTTGTGGGCTTTTCAGCCAGATCCAAATGCCTTAAGGGCTGATTCTGAGGCCAGAGTGCTGTTTAGGACATCTGCCATTCTATGAGTGTGCTGTGTATCCCGCTTCCCATGTTGGATTGTTCTCTCCTTTTTTTTATTCTATCGGTTAGTATTTTGAGACACTAGTCTTGTTTATGTGATCGCTTTGACTCTTAGACCTATCAGTATGACCAATTGTGAACAGAAATTGATCACTTGGACTAGTGAGATGGCATTGATACATGCCACCTTGATGGGATTGAATTGGAATCCCCTGGTATGTTTCTAACTCTACCATTTGGGGCAAGTCCGATTGAGCATGTCCCAAATTGTACATCTCTTCCCTCTCTTATTCCCACTCTTATATTTAACAGCGATCACTTTTCAGTTAAGTTTCAACACTTAAGAATAACTGTGTATTAATTACAGAATTCAACCAAAAGTATTAAGTAGAACAAACAACCAAAAAAAAATACTAAAACAGATAAAGTATTAAGTTGTTTTCAACAGTCAGGGTAAGGGCTGATCAAGTCACCATTTCTCATAGTGTCCATTTCACTTTAACAGGTTTCCTTTTTGGTGCTTGTTTAGTTGTCACAGATCAGGGAGAACATATGATATTTGTCCCTTTGGGACTGGTTTATTTCACTTAGCATGATGTTTTCCAGATTCCTCCATTTTGGTAGAACACTTTATTTGAAGGAGTGTTCAGCCTGTGACTATAAAGGAATTTGAAAATTTGTTATCGCAAAAATTAAAGGAAAAAAAAGAAAGGGAAGAAGGAAAAGGAAGAGAGGGAGGACAATATGTTAGGTTCATCTATGAAATCTGTTCTCTTTATATTAATTCATAAAAATATTTTTAAAATTAAAAAAACCCTTCTCAAGCTCTTCCAAAACAGTAAGTGAGGTTGCACTTCAAACTCATTTCATTATGCCACCATTCTCTGATATCAATAATATTATAAGAAAAGAAAATAACATTCAATTATTACTTATAGCCATTGTCTATATTCTCAGTAAACTTAAGGGTCTTTTTGTCTTTTACTTCTTAAACTTCTTTAGTAAAGTATTAAGCTTTTTTAGTGTAAGAAAAGAAATTTAATATTCCTGATGATCAAAGAAATCTTCAGTGAAATACAAGCAACTTGAAATCATCCTCACTTCAATTGATCAATCACCATGATCAAGTAGAATTTATTTCTGGGGTACAATTAAGGTCCCAAAAGGCAAATCGATGAATGTCAAACACCACATTAACAAAGTGAAGTCAAAAATCAGAAGATTATCTTAATAGATACATGAAACCAAGTGAAAAACAAATAAATATTTTCAATACAAATCTCTCAACAACTTATGTAGAGAAGGAATACACTTCAACCAAAAAAAAAGGCATCTGTGATAAGCCCACATATTATATTATGCTCAATAGTGAAAACCTTCCTCTAAGACAGAAACACAACAGCAAATATACTTATTCTCACTACTACTATTGAACATGTTATAGAATTCCTTCCCACAGAAATTGGACAAGAAAGCCAAACAGAAAGGAGGAAGGAGGAAGGAGGAAGGCAGGAAGGCAGGAAGGAAGAAGGCAGGAAGGCAGGAAGGCAAGAAGGCAGGAAGGTGGAAGGCAGGAAGGCGGAAGGCAGGAAGGCAGGAAGGCAGGAAGGCAGGAAGGCAGGAAGGCAGGAAGGCAGGGAGGGAGGGAGGGAGGGAGGGAGGGAAGATAGAAAAGAAAAATGAAAGAAAGAAGAAGAAAGGAAAGCAAAAGAATAGAAGAACAAAAATATAAGGCATCAAAATCTAGAAGAAATAAGTAAAATATCTGTTTCTTCATCTTACATATAGAAAAACCCACAGACTCCATCCAAAAACTTTGAGAAGAAATAAACAAATTCAGTAAAATTGAAGGATACAATATCAACATACAAAAATGAATTGATTTTCTATACACTAGCAACAAACTACCCAAAAAGAAAACAAGGAAGATAGTACATATACAACAGCAACAAAAGAAATAAAACATTTAGGCATAAATTTAACTGGGGTGAAATACCTGTACACTAAGCACTATAAAATGTTGATTAAAAAATTGAAGACACAAATACATGGCAGGATATTCCACGTTCATGAATTTGTACATGGGTTACCTGGATTGAGTACTTAGTTCCTGGCTTCAGTCCAACTCTAACTATTGCAAGTATTTGGAGAGTGAATTAGTAAACTAGAGGATAAATGATCTCTCACTCTTGCTCTCACTCTTGCTCTCATAAATAAATGAAAATAAATTAACTTTAAAAAAAAAACAACCAAGCAGCAGCCTTGATGCTTTGCTGTTCACAAATTTCTCCCACCAGTTTTTTCATCATTCTTAAATTCAGTCTTCCATAAAGCTTGTTGCCTCAAAGATCACATTAGCAGGAAGCTGGAAGTGGGTACACAGCCAGGACTCAAACCCAGATACTCTTATTGGCATCAAAAGCAGAATCCTAAACACTGCATAGACAAAAAGGAACTAGTTGTCAATCATCAAGACAACGTGAAAAAAATCCTCAAGCTCATTTTAGAAATCCTTGCCACACCTCCAAGCACTGGCCCAGGGCTAGAAGAGCAGAACTGCTATAAGGAATAGGCACAAGGTATGCTTCATTAGGTCACTGCTAAAGATCACTTTGGAATTCTGCTACTGGCCTGCTGGCAAATAATTCCACAGCTGTTCCAACTGTATTTCAAGAAAGTCCAGGCACAGTTCATGTTGGTGGCAAAATATTTTAGTGTCCATAGGGTCCTAATTCTATAAGAGCTATAGAGTCATTTTAGCTTCTACAGAAATTTCAAAATAAAACAAGATGAGGCCAGACTGAAGTTCGTTGCAGGGAGGAAACCACTGCAGTAACTCTGCACTAGAATACCTAGTGGAACCATGGGAATGAAGCCTCAGCTTGGATCACAAAAAGTAGAGCAACCAGCTCCACAACTGGGAAATTGGCAGACATTATTATGCTGCCTATAACAACATCCATGGAAGGATGCAATCATCAAGTTGTTCAAGCAAGGGTAGCTTGAAACTTCAGGGGTCTACCCCAACCAGTGTGTGTAGGTTGTAGTACGTGGAGCTTTAAAGATTTAATGCCTGCCCTCCTGGGTTTCTGTCATGCTGGGAATCAGTGACCTCTTTTGATTTCCTTATTTTTCCACTTTGTAATGAAAATCTTTATCTTCTCTCTACCCTGTATTTTTGGGAGGTAGATAACTTGCTGTCGTTTTGTTTTATAGGTTACCACCTGAAAAGAGTTTGCTTTTGAGTTTTAGAGATTTTGTAATTGGGTTTTTGAGGTATGCTGGATTGAATTAGAACTTTGGACTATTGTCATCAAATGAATGCCTTTTGCATTGTGAGATGGACATGAGTTTTGGGGATTCAGAGCAGACTACTGTGGTTGGGATATATTTGTCCTCCAAGGACTCACATGCCAGGGCAGGTGTTATGACACAGCAGGATAAGCTGCCACTTCAGATATATCAGTGCCAGTTTAAGTCCCAGTTACTTCAATTCCAATTCAGCTCACTGTTGATGTGCTTGGGAAGCAGCACATTATGACTCAAATACTTGAACTCCTGCCATGCACATGCAAGACTTGGACCAAGTTCCTTTCTAGTGGCTTTAGCCTGGCCCAGTCATAGTTGTTGCAACCACTGGGTGTAAGAATATATATATATATATATATATTCTTATATATATTCATATATATATATGTTGTTTATAAAATATCCAACATTGGATAATTTGTTATAGCAATGGAAATATATATATATATATGTATATATGTCAACTAAAAAAAACACTCATATGCTAGAGATGTCAAGGACATAGAATCTTTAAGAGGTGGGGCCCAGTGCAGAGTCATTAGATTATTGTGTCATTGCCCTTGTAGTGGATTAATGTTGGTCTCCTACACGGCAATAGTTCCTGTGAGAATAAGCTATTTTAAAAAGATCAAGACTAGGGGACTGGCACTGTGGCATAGCAGGTAAAGCTACTGCCTGCAGTTGCCAGCCATCTCATATGGTCATTGATTCAAGACCTAGCTGCTTCACTTCCAATCCAGCTCACTGCTATGGCCTGGGAAAGCAGTAGAAGATGGCCCAAGTCCTTGGGCCCCCACATCTACCTGGGAGACTCAGAAGAATCTCCAGGTTCATCATACAATGTGATAGAGTTACAACTGCTAAGAGCATAAAATTTTAAAACAAGTTGGCATTTAGGTATTCTTAAGCCTCACTTTAAGTCTCTCAGTTTGCCTTATTGCCACTAAAAACATGATTGTGAACTAACTGGCAATATGGAGAAATGAGAAGAAAATTTCAGTGGTCCCATTGCCTTCCTACTGGTTTTTGATGAGCATTTTCAAAAAGGACCATTATAATTGGTTGTGGGACATTTATATAATACTTTGAGCTAATCTTAAAAAAGCACTTTTCTATTCATAAACTGTATATTAAAATAATTGGTAAGTGAATACATACCTAATTATAGAAAGTACTTAAGGAATGAAGCTGACCAATCATGGTCCATCAGAAAATATTTGTGTCAGCTCTCGGATAGAATTAGGAATTCTTATCTGTTCAATCCACTTCTTGAAGGAAAAAAAGTCATTTACCATGAAACTAACAAAGCATATGGTTCAAGTTCTTTTGTTCTATCAGCTCCTTAAAAGGGATTCTATAGTCAATTTCTTATAATATTTTTGGGAGAGACATATATTCTTTTTTCTTAAATGAGGCAGTCAAAACTCTGTTAACTTTTTCATCCACTTATCTCCCTAACACCAACACTCAAACTTCCTGGTAAGAGTTGTGAGTTTAAAGCTTTCTACCTGTATTTTCAGGGAAATAAAATATGCCAACCTAATTGTGCTAAACTAAACTGTAGCCCTAATCAATCATTGATGAGCTCACTCAGGGGTCCCAGAAAGCAAAAAGAATTGCCATTTTCTCAAGCACTTCCCCAGAAACTGACAATGGACTCTCTGTGACATCATTAAATATTGTTTCACACTGAGGCTAAATATTCATTCCCATAGCTATTTAGTCATTGATGTTGTCACCTTAACTTCTACTAAATGAGAAGTATATATCATAAAAACTGAAGTTAGAGATACCATGGATTGGAGAAGAAGGAAAAAGGGAAGAAACATTATTATGGAAAGAAGTTTGAGTAGGGCTTTTTTAATAAGGAGAAATCAATTGATATATGAAACTGAACCTTGAACACCGTCTTGAATGAAAATGCTAGGTACCATCAGGACACAGTCTCCTAACCTTCCTTTCTTGACTTAAAGTGTTCTTGTCCTGGCTTTCTGATAGCAAATCAACTGCTTACTAAAGTTATTTCACTGCATTGAGGGGTAGGATGGTTTCATCCCTGTCCCTGGTGCTGAATCAAAATACTGAGGACAAAGATTGGGTAAAGGAAAGAGAAAGTGTAATCTATCAACAGATAAGGAGGTAGCAGATTTCCATCACAACATCTACCACCCTGCTTACTGGAAGTGATTTGGAGTTTTCAAACAAGGCTGCAAGAAAGAGGAAGCTGGTCTGACAAAATCGTGAAGGAGCTTTGATGAGCCTCTAATGTAGAGCCAGGTGCTGAGGCTTTCACGTTTCATCGTGGTGATCCTTGAGGTCCACAGGTGGTAAGATTAGACCAAGCCTGACCATGTTATTTTATTCCAGGTGTCTGCAAAAGAAGTTGATATATGGAACAAGGTAAGTGCACCTTAGGTCATAAGCATGAGGAAATCCAATAATCCATCCACAAAGCAACAAGATGCTCTACATGAGCTGCCTTCATGTCTCCTGGTTGGTATAATGACCAAGTGGGTATTACAGCCTAGGGTCTATACACAGGGGGTGCGCTGCTTTCTGCCACAGACCAAATTCGAGTCCCAGAAACCCCACTTCTGATCCAACTCCCTGCTAATGTGCAAGGGAAACCAGCAAATGATAACCTAAGTCCTTGAACCTCTGCACCCATGTGAGAGACCCTGAAGAAACTCCTGGCTCCTGGCTTCAGCAAATGTGGCCATTTGGGGCATTAACCAGTAGATGGAAGATCTCTCTCTTCTTTCCCTCGCCCTCTGTGTAACTCTGCCTTTAAAAATAATTTTTTAAAAGAGAATTAATTTCAAAATATGCTAGAAATATGTAAAGACTAAAAAACAAAAATATCATCAATATTAATGATGTGGAATCAAAAAGATGCCATGAAAAGAGAAAAACTTTGAAATCTCATTTTAATACTTGAGTGTTCCTAAAGTCAGTGAAGCCATTAAAAGTGAAGAATAGAAAACTCCATCTTGTTTGACTTTTCATTTTTCAATTCAATAAGTTAAACAAAAGGTTGAAATCTGCTCTATTTTTAAAATGCCACCAATTGTCTTCTTATCAGAAAACCATTATCTTTTGACCTAACACCTGAAGGAGTAATCAGTCTGCCACCAGGTGATAAGTTAGCTCCTGTCATTCTAGTCATGGTAGGTATGAACGTCTTATGGAATTATTACCTAACTTCAACCAAATCCTTAACAGAATCTGATTTAATTACACATAGAACCAGTGCTTAATTCCTAATAACATTTGAATAGGAACATAAATTCAAAATATCATGATAAAAACCTATGGAAAATTCAACTCACAATAAAAGCATTCTATAATTATTAGTATATTTTTGACTTCATGTACTTAATGCAAAAAACATGTTTTAAGCTCTATTTATTATATCTGTGCCCAAACCCACATCTACCCCAAGTATAGAGCATTTGTTTTTCTATTCTCTCTCAATTTTTGTAAAGAAATAAAATGTCATCATTTCTGAACATCTCTAACTAAATACTTAATATGTCATTCAAAGTAGGCTGAAGGAAAATCTATTCTCTTTTTGATCTAAAGTACATTTTTCTCAGATGACTCAGTATAGTTTAAACTGACTCTTTAACTGTTATATCCAAATGTCCATAATTCTCCTTCTCCACCCAAAACAGTTCAATAGAACTCCTAGAGATATAACCTAATTTAACACTCACTTAAAAATTAATATCTATGGGTGACAACAAAATAGCCTGTTGGATTTATTGTTTTTGATATGTAATTGAAAAAAGTCTTTTTTATTAAGCTACATAATTCCAATAACTATTTTCAAAAGAATGCTAACTAGAATGTGATAAGTGCACATAACTCTTCAACAAATGCCTGATATTAAAGGGAACTCTTTTGACAATAACTTTATTTAAATCTCAATTACCAATTTTCATGTGATAAAAATGGGTACCCGAATGAAAAATTCTCTTAAGTATACAATAAAAAAAGTCTAATTGTTTTCTTTCAATAGGTGGCAGCATACTTGGTTTCTGTCAAGAATAACTGATAATCACAGTACTGCTAGAAGAAGTGCTCAATTTTCGGGAAGTTGCACCTGTGCTTGCAGCTGCTGCAGGTCAATGGCAGACACTCAAGCTGAAATTGCGGAAGCTCTAAAACTGTTGACAGAAGAACTCAATTTTATTGCCCTCACATTTCAAGTGAGTACATCAGGAAAAGTGTTAACCAGTTATAAACTCGTCTGTAGATACTGTCACCAGATAGACAGCCATATTATTTCAGCACTCCTTTCAATTTTTGTCTTATTTTTTGTTTTAAAAGTAAATGCTACCTTTTATTGAGCACTTATTGTATGTTCTGGCAACTTACTAAACATTTTGCATATTATTTAAGGTTCACAGGTGAGGAACTTAAGCTCACAAGAGATAAATTATCTGCTACATCCTCAAGTCCTTTCCCATCTAACATGGGGATTTGAATTGACCTTTTAGATTTAAATCATATTATACTGGAACTCTTCTCCCCACAGGACGTTACCTCAGATCAGCAGCAACAACACTGATTGGGATATGGTGGGAAATGTAGAACCTCAAGCCCTATCCCAGATACAACTGATGAAGTCTAACAAAATTTTCACATGAGTTGGATACATATTCAATGAAAGAAGTACTGTATAAAGCATTTTTTCACTGAAAACAGTTCAAGTAACCCTTCTAGATATCCTTTACCTATCTGTGAATTAAAAACACTGACGTACTTGCAAACATTAGAAAGAATCTCAGCATTCACACTTTACCCATAAGTAATACACAAATTAAGAAAAAGTGCTTAAGAAAGTGTTCTAGAGAGCATTTCTAAGAAGCGAGGGATAAAAGATTTGTCCTAATAAAAAATCAATGTTGCTTTGTAATTTAATATCCAAGCCTCAAAAAAGATTGTTTCCTAAGTAGAAATAATTATAGTAACTGTCATGTTTTATTTAAAAATTAATTAAATTTATTCATAATGTGTTTATCCATTTATCCATTCAACAAGAATTGGCTGAACAGTTATAACATTATTCCAAAATTTTATCTAGTATAAGAAGCACCTGAAAATCTTGCTAAAACATTAATTGCTGGGTACTGTTATGCAGTTTTGAAATCAATGTATATTTTAGAAGTACCCAGGTAATGCTGATGCTACTAGTCCAGGACATACACTTTGAGAACTACTGATTCTCAAGAAGCTGAGCATTATACTACATATATGGGAGGTTAAAATGATAAATGAAGAGTGATGCAATTTCTTCCGCTAGAAACTTACACTCTTGTCACAACTACCAGGACTACACAAATATATTTAAGGAATAAAATGAGTTATATGGCAGCTGGATAAGTCTCCACTAATCTTCTCCACACATAGGCATCAATTTGAGCAGCAATTCAGATAGCAATATACCTTCACAATAGCTGGGGAAGCCTGATGAGAAATCGCAATGCCAGGTTTTAGTATAATACTAAAAGATGCATTGAAGAAGGCAGGAATAGAAGAGCTGTCAGTTACCCATCAACCAACTCCAATAGAATAGAGACATCTCTGGCTTAGGGGAAGGAGGAGGAATTAAGTCCCCAGCCTTAATGACAGACCCAACATGGTGAAATCCAGTGCCACACAGAGCCCTACAGTTCCTGTCCCCGGGCCAGCACCCACAGACTAAACTTCAGAAAAGGCATTATCCAGGCAGCCACGATTGCCTCCAGCACCCCTCCCTTAAGCAGTACCTCTGGTGCAAGCTCCCAGCAACTGGAGAGCGGGGAAAGACAAAGAATTCAATGCTAGATGTTGCAGTGCAAGGAGATAATGGTGGTCTAATATATTAAAAAAAAAACTAAGCATACAGAGAATTTTCTATTATGTCTCTTGACATCAATTCTGACCCAAATGTTACTTTACTTGGCCGGAAAGGTGTAATCAGGAAGCCCCAAGCAGTCATGCCACAGACACGTAAGGCATTAACTACATGAAAACCCTGAGGCCGGTACAGCCCCTGGGCCCATCTTGAGGGACTACTATGTCAATACACTGTAGCATTGCTCTGGAGAAAAATCCCTGTCCACATTGCACCATCCTCACCTAGGCTCTTGCTGCACAGAGTTACCTTGAAACTCCACCACACCTGGGTTCTATTAAGCAATTGCTCCCAACAGGCCCACAGACCCAGCCCTGTGAGACATATAGGAGGCCCTGTCCTCCCTCCCACCATCTGGGGAAGAACTTGGGGAGCACATCTTGAGTGACTTGGCCTGCAGAGGCCCTAAAAAACTTTTGTCCTGAGCACCCTCTTGGGGTCCTGGGTACCCCTTCTCATGTACTCTGAGTTTCAAATGTCAACCTCAAGGACAACTGAACAGCTTTTCTTGAGTGGCTGGGCCCACCAAAGCCCCGGGGAAGCAGTTAAGCAGCCCTGTCCACCATCCTATGGCACTAAAATTTTGAGGAGCTTTAGGGTTCTCTTGGGTGAACAAAGGAACAGGGACACCAGTCCCAGGAGGCAGAGCTTAGTACCTCAAAGCCCAGGTACCAGCCTACTCAAGTATCTGCCTCCCTCAGTTACCAGAAATAAACAAGCTCTAGAAGGTGGAGTTTCCTGCTTACATTGGCAATTGGCACAGACCCATAGCAGCCCATAGCAGAGGGAAATCAACCTAAAAATTAAACCAAACAGAAATGCCAAAGAACAAAGAAAAATCGTGAATAAGAATATAAAAAAACCTATGAACTCACCAATGGAGCAGGCTAAACTGTCCGTAATAGAGGCTGAAGAAGGCCGGCGCTGCGGCTCACTAGGCTAATTCTCCACCTGCAGTGCCGGCACCCCAGGTTCTAGTCCCGGTCAGGGCCCCAGATTCTGTCCCGGTTGCTCCTCTTCCAGTCCAGCTCACTGCTGTGGCCTGGGAGTGCAGTGGATGATGGCCCAAGTCCTTGGGCCCTGCACCTACATGGGAGACCAGGAGAATCACCTGGCTCCTGGCTTCAGATCAGCACAGTGCAGTGCACCGGCCGCAGTGACCATTGGGTGGTGAACCAATGGAAAATTAAGACCTTTCTCTTTGTCTCTCTCTCTCTCTCACTGTCCACTCTGCCTGTCAAAAAAAAAAAAAAAATAGAGGCTGAAAAAGAAGAATTAAAGTCATTCCAGAAAAAGAATTCAGAAAATAATAATCAGATTACTTAGAAGCAATGAGAAAGATTTAAGATCTGAACAAAAAGCATGCCCAAGGATTAGAAATCATAAAGAGAAGCCAGAATGAAATACTGGAAATGAAAAACTCAATCAACCAAATAAAAAATACCATGGAATCCCTCAGAAATCGAACAGATGAAAGAGTGAATATCAGAACTTGAAGACAAACTTCCAAAAATAATACAGTCAGGTCAAACACAGGAAGAAGAAATTAGAAAATTAAAAAACACAGTTGGAGACTTACAAGATTCAATCAAGTATTGTAACATCTGGATAATAGGATTCCCTGAGGGTGTGGAAAGAGAGAATGGATTGGAAGGCATTTTCAATGAACTAAAATCAGAAAACTTCCAAAATAGGTTGAAAGAAACAAAGAATTCAATGAACACACAGGAGTCCTAACAAAATTGACCAGAAAAGGAATTCACCACAACACACTGTGGCAACACACAGCTCAGTGAAACACAAAGAACAAATCATAAAATGTGCAAGAGAGGAACGACAAATCACATTCAGAGGTAATTCAATCAGACTCACCCTGGACTTCTCATCGCAAACCCTATAGGCAAGGAGACAATAGCATAATATATTCCAAGTTTTAAAAGATAAAGGATGCCAGCCTAAAATAATGTACCTTGCAAAGCTGCCATTTATGAATGAAGGGAAAATAAAGATTTTCCACGACAAACAGAAACTGAAAGAATTTGTATCTTCATGTCCAGCCCTACAACACTGGCTCAAGGAAGTGCTACACACAGAAATACAAAAATAAGAACTTCACTACAAAAGAAGACGAATGTAGAAAATGACCCAACTAAACTACAAATAAATCCCCAAATACATAAATAGATGTTTTAAGGAAACAGACAAAAAAGACAGTATTTAACAATAGTCACACTGAATGTAAATGGTCTCAACTATACAATCAAGAGACGCAGACTAGATGAATGATTAAAAAAGAAAATCCATCAATCTGTTGCCTTCAGGAATCACACCTCACCAGCAAAGATGCATGCAGACTTTCCTTGACAATAAAAAACTGGAGGAATTTATCATCCCAGAGAGCCCTATAAGAAATGCATAATAGAATCCTGCATTAGAGGTGAAATTGTAGCAACTACTAACAGGAAAACATACAAAAATAAAAATCTCAGTAGTAAAGCAGATTCACACAAGAGAAAAAAATCTATTTATATTCTACTTTTACTTTTTCCTAGATTTTGGGTGCTGAATTTTTGCTTATTTTCACTTTACTTCAAAAGCAGAGACAGTGAGAGACAAAGATCTACCTTCCATGGGTTGATTCACCCAATGCCCTCAAGAGCAAGGCCACAGACCAGGCCACAGCCAGGAGCCTGAAACTCAACCAAGGTCTCCCACATGAGTGGCAGGAATCAACTACGGGAAGCATAATCTTCTCCCCCCAAGGGTGAACATTAGCAGGATTTTGGATCAGAAGTGCATTAGCAGGATTTGAACCTGGCACTCTGCTATAGGATGCAGATGTCCGAAGCAGAATCTCAACTGCAGCACAAAATGCTCATCTTAACTTGCTGTATATTCACTTAAGAGGTCCTCCCCCCGCTGTATTTAATGCTAAAGTTCTGGATTTTTTTTACTTCTATTCATTAGGCTTTGATAACTTGATTATGTTGGTCTCATAAACAAATTGGAAATTATTGGATCCTTCTGTTTTTTGAAAGAACATATTCTTGTACTACCATTTCTTCTTTAAATATTTGTTGCAATTTATCAGTGAAACTATTAAGGAGGAAGATTTTTTTTTGCTTTTTTTTTTATCTTTTATTTAATGAATATAAATTTCCAAAGTACGACTCGTGGGTTACAATGGCTTCCCCCCCCATACCGTCCCTCCCACCCACAACCCTCCCCTTTCCCACTCCCTCTCCCCTTCCATTCACATCAAGATTCATTTTCGATTATCTTAATATACAGAAGATCAGCTTAGTATACCTTAAGTAAGGATTTCAACAGTTTGCTCCCACACAGAAACATAAAGTGAAAAATAATAGATGATTTTTTTTAAATGATGATGAAATCAGATCAGACCTATTGTCATGTTTAATCCCAGTGAGAGTCAAGTTGGGAATTGATATTTTTTTTTTTTTACAGAAGATCAGTTTAGTGTACATTAAGTAAAGATTTCAATCGTTTGCTCCCCCATAGAAACACAAAGTGAAATATATTGTTTGAGTACTCGTTATAGCATTAAGCCTCAGTGTACAGCACATTAAGGACAGAGATCCTACATGAGGAGTAAGTGCACAGTGACTCCTGTTGTTGACTTTACCAATTGACACTCCTGTTTATGGCATCAGTAATCTCCCTATGCACCAGTCATGAGTTTCCAAGGCTATGGAAGCCCCTTGAGTTCTCCGACTCTTATCTTGTTTAGACACGGTCATAGTCAAAGTGGAGGTTCTCTCCTCCCTTCAGAGAAAGGCACCTCCCTCTTTGAAGACCTGTTCTTTCCACTGGGATCTCACTCACAGAGATCTTTTTGCCAGAGTGTCTTGGCTTTCCATGCCTGAAATACTCTCATGGGCTTTTCAGCCAGATCCGAGTGCCTTTAGGGCTGATTCTGAGGCCAGAGTGCTATTTAGGACATCTGCCATTCTATGAGTCTGCTGAGTATCTCACTTCCCATGTGGATCACTCTCCCCTTTATTTATTCTATCGGTTAGTGTTAGCAGATACTAGACTTGTTTATGTGCTCCCTTTGACTCTTAGTCCTTTCATTATGATCAATTGTGAACTGCAATTGATCACTAGGAATAGTGAGATGGCATTGGCACATGCCACCTTGATGGGATTGAATTGGAATCCCCTGGTATGTTTCCAACTCTACCAATTGGGGCAAGTCAGCCCGAGCATGCCCCAAATTATACATCTCTTCCCTCTCTTATTCCCACTCTTATGTTTAACAGGGATCACATTTCAGTTAATTTTCAACACTTAAGAATAACTGTGTGATAATTACAGAATTAAACCAGTCATATTAAGTAGAACAGACAAAAAAAATACTATGAGGGATAATGTATTAAGTTGTCCATTAGCAGTCAGGGCTATGCTGATCAAGTCACCATTTCTCATAGTGTCCATTTCACTTCAGGAGGTTTCCTTTTTGGTGTTCAGTCAGTTGTCACCGATCAGGGAGAACATATGGTATTTGCTGAGTGAAGTAAGCCAGTCCCAAGGAGGAAGATTTTTTAATGGGTCTGGTTTCTTAAATTTGTATGTGCATATTCAAATCTTTTTTTTCCCAGGGCAGGGCTTTTAAGGTGCCCACATCCTATATCAGAGTACCTGAGTTAGATACCCAAGTTTCAGCTCCTAATTCCCATTCCCTGCTAAAATGCAGTGGGAAATTGTGGATGATGGCTCAAGTGGCTATATTACTGCCATCTATGTGTGAGGCTGCTATTGAGTCCCTAGCTCTTGCTAGGGTTTCTGCCCAACCTGGCCCTTGTAGACATTTAGGGAGTGAACCAGTGGAGAGGAGCACTCCTCACACTTCCAATCAAATTCAAACTGTCTGCTTTCCATATAAATAAATAATTTTAAAATATTTTTCTTCCATGTCAGTGTTCTGTATTTCTATTTGTGAAGATATTTCACATAATTTTCCAAATTTTTTACATAAAACTGTTAGGCATTCTTTTTTTAAATGCAAAATAGAGCAACCTTATCATACAGCATTCCACTTCTTGGTATATTTCCAAAGAAACGTGAATCATCAGTTGAAGAGACATTTGTACTCCCATGTTTGTTGCAGCAATATTCACAACAGCTGAAGTCTGGAAATATGTAAGTGTCCATCAACAGATGAAGTTGTAAGGAAACCGTAGTATACACACATAATGAAATATTATTTGGTCATAAAAATATTGAGATCCTGACATGTGTGACAATGTGGATGATCATATGGTACACTATGTCAGGTAAGTCAGGCACAGAAGTATAGGGACTCTAATAAAGATAAACTGATCTCATAGAAGTTGAGAGTAGGACAGTGATTGCAAGTCAGTGGGGAAGAGATTATAGTGGTGGGGATGGGGAGAGGTTAGCCAATGAGTAGCATACTATAGTTATAAAGAGGAGAAACTTCTGGTTTCTTGTCTCACAGTAGGATGAATACAGTTAACAACAGTGTATTGTTTATTTCAAAGTTGGGAAAGGATTTTTTTTTTGACAGGCAGAGTGGACAGTGAGAGAGAGAGACAGAGAGAAAGGTCTTCCTTTGCCGTTGGTTCACCCTCCAATGGCCGCCGTGGCCAGTGCGCTGCGGCCGGCGCACCGCGCTGATCCGATGGCAGGAGCCAGGAGCCAGGTGCTTTTTTCCTGGTCTCCCATGGGGTGCAGGGCCCAAGCACCTGGGCCATCCTCCACTGCACTCCCTGGCCACAGCAGAGAGCTGGCCTGGAAGAGGGGCAACCGGGACAGAATCCGGCGCCCCGACTGGGACTAGAACCCGGTGTGCCGGCGCCGCAAGGCGGAGGATTAGCCTAGTGAGCCACGGCGCCGGCCGGGAAAGGATTTTTAATGTTCTCACCTCAAATAAATGATGAATATTTGAGGTGATGGATATGCTGATTATTCAAATGTGATCATTACACATTACATAATATATACATGTATTGAAACATCACATTGTACCCTCAAATATGTATGGACATTTATATGTCATCAAAAATGTTTAAGATTGACAAATGGGGACAGCGTTGTCACATAGTGGATAAAGCTGCTGCCTGCATCGCCAGCATCCCATATGTGTGCCAGTTCAAGTCTTGGCTACTCAATTTCAGATCCAGCTCACTGCTAATGGTCTGGGAAAAAAGTGGAAGATGGCCAAAATGCTTGGGCCCCTGCTACCTATGTTGGAGACCTGGAATAAACTCCTGGCTCCTGGCTTCAGCCTGACCTAGCCCTTGCCATTGAGGCCATCTGGGAAGTGAAACAGAAAATGAAAAATTTCTGTCTCTCTCTTTCTCTCTTTCTCTCTCCCCACCTCTGTAACTCTTTCAAGTAAATAAGTAAATCTATTTTAAAATGCTATTTAGAAGCTATAGTTTTATTGCTCAATCTTGAAAAAGAGAACAAAAGCTAAAACAGAAAAAAAACTGTTACTATATTACTATAGAATTAATTTTCATTTAATTTTAACTGGTAAATAATCTTCTTACTATCTCATTTAGATGACTAGTCATGCCATACTATGATATTGTTAGTGTCACCATCTGTGGCCATTGTAAATACAGCAGACAATTTAACATCCAGATATTTCTTCTCTGTAGCCATTGGATTAGCTAAATAGTGAGTACCGCTGCTAACTGAGGAGAAACTTGGAGGACTTGTTACTAGTATTTTTCATCTACCTACTCTAGATTTATTTGGCTTTTCTTCTTCTAGCTTTTAAGGTGCAAGTTTAAAACATGCATTGTATACCTTTCTTGTTCTCTAATGTAGGCTGAAAATTCAGATTTTTCTCCGTAATATTTCCTTTGTAAAATCCTTGGAAATATTTTATTTGATTTATTCAAGCAGCTAAGTTTTTTTAACATTCTTATTATTTATTTATTTATTTATTTTTAATTTATATAAAAGAAGAAATTACATGCATCCCATATATACAGTTTTAAGTTGATACTCTAGGAGCAGGTATTTAGCAGTTAAGATGCTTGCATCTTACGTCAGAGTACCTGCATAGACTATTCATCTCCAGCTCCTGACTCCAACTTCATGCTAGCTGCAGACCCTGAGATAGAGTGGCAATGACTCAGATAATTGAGCTACTGACACCCACACAATACCTGAATTGTATTCCAAGATGCTGGCTTTGGTCTCACAGTCCAGGCTGTCCTAGGCATTTGAAGAGTGAACCAGTAGATAGAAGCCATTCCCCCCAGCTGCAAATGAATAAAAATTATTTTACATTTTTAAAATATCATTAATTTTAAAAATAAGTAAAATATTTCTTTAAACAGCATATTTTAACATTTAATTTCTAACTTGAGAAAAGTAATAGGGAAACAACTTTCAATTCAATATATGAATATTTTATTCTTAATAGGATATTGGGAAGAATCTCCTAAAAGGCATTTATGAGCAATGATGAAAAGCAAATAAAACATGAGATTGTTCCTCAATAGAAAAAAATAATTCAGGCATAGAAAGCCAAGACACTCTGGGGAAAAAAAAAACCTAAATGAAAGATCTCCACGATGAGATCCCAGTGGAAAGAATGGGTCATCAAAGAAGGAGGTACCTTTCTCTGAAGGGAGGAGAGAACTTCCACTTTGACCATGGCCTTGTCTAAATATGATCAGAGTCAATGAACTCAGGGGGCTTCCATAGCCTTGGCAGCTCATGACAAGAGCCTAGGGTGATTACTGATGCCATAAACAAGAGTGTCAAGTTGTTAAGTCAACAATAAGAGTCACTGTGCACTTACTCCTCATGTAGGATCTTTGTCCTTAATGTGCTGTACATTGTGATTTAATGCTATAACTAGTACTCAAACAGTATTTTTCACTTTATGTTTCTGTGTGGGAGCAAACTGTTGAAATCTTTACTTAATGTATGCTAAACTGATCTTCTGTATATAAAGAGAATAGAAAATGAATCTTGATGTGAATGGAAGGGGAGAGGGAGTGGATAAGGGGAGGGTTGCGGGTTGGAGGGACGTTATTGGGGGGGAAGCCATTGTAATCCATATTCTGTACTTTGGAAATTTATATTCATTAAATAAAAGTTAAAAAAATAATTTTTAAAGATTATTTATTTGAGAGGTAGAGTTAAAGACAAAGTGAGAGAGAGAGAGAGAGAGAGAGAGATCTTCCATCCACTGGCTCACTCCCTAAATGACTGCAACAGCCGGAGCTGGGCCCATTGGAAGCTAGGAGCTTCTTCCAAGTTTTCTACATGGGTGCAGGAGTCCAAGAACCTGGGCCATCTTCCACTGCTTTCTCGGGCCATTAGCAGAAAGATGGATCAGAAGAGGAGCAACCGGGACATGAACTAATGCCCATAGGGGATGCTGGCATCACAGGTGGAGATTTAACCTACTACGCACAGTGCTGACCCCAGTAATTATTTTAAACTCTAGAATGATACCTTTTCACACAAATTATTCCATTTTCAAAGAACTGATATCATGCAAGAAAGTAAACACTTTTTATATCTATATCAAACACTTAGCATAACTGAGATTTTCTCAACCTGTTCATTGGATGACATCTCATTTCTAATAGCAGTTCAAATTTCACTGGTTCTTAGCCCCCAGTAGTGTCAATTTTCAGCAGCTCAAAACGTTTCATACCATATCCCTTCCCCCAGCTCAGCTATTTGCAATCACCCAGCGAGTTTGTGACAGTGAGTGCACAGTCCAGCTGGTTCTGGCCAGGTGCATCTCTTACTGGTCCACATTTGTCTCAGTTCTGTTAGAACAGCTGTTGCTCAGCAGATCCCATCAGAGATGGTTTCGTGCTGTCTTAGATGAGATGTGGTGAATCCCTGGGCAACTCTTCTCTGACCTGTATTTTCCATTCTGCCAAGAGAATCTCAAGACCTCAATGCACATGCATCAGAATTTTAGAGACGTTTAGGTACAACTCCTCTGCACTTCACAGGTCACACGTGAGGGTGAGTTAGAAGAGAAATCTAAGCAATAGAAAATATAATATTCCTATTTCACTTTTGAGACATGTATTAACAGTCTCTCATGATTTCCCTTATCTATCTCCAACTGCACAGGTAGATTACTTTTAAAGATTTATTTACTTATTTGAAAGTCTGAGTTACACAGAGAGAGGAAGAGATAGAGAGAAAGAGATATTCCATTTGCTGGTTCGTGTCCTAGATGTCTGCAATGGCAAGGGCTGGGCCAGGCCAAAGCCAGGAGCCAAGAGCCAGGAGCTTCCTCTGGATCTCCCACATAGGATGGTGGGGCCAAAATACTTAGGCCACTTTCCACTGTATTTTCCAGACTGTGAACAAGCAGCTGGATAGGAAGCAGAGTAACCAATACGGGAACCAGTGCCCACTTGGGATGCTGGCACTGCAGGCAGTGGCTTTACCTACTATGCTAAAATTCTGGACCCTACAGAATGATTTTTTCAGATGTATATGCATAAAAATAATATATTTGTGAATGTGAAACAGAGAAAGATTATCATGTGAGACTTACACAAGCATAACTTGATAAAAATTTAATTTTTTTTTTTACAGGCAGAGTGCACAGTGAGAGAGAGAGAGACAGAGAGAAAGGTCTTCCTTTGCCGTTGGTTCACCCTCCAATGGCCGCCGCGGCCAGTGCACTGCATTGATCCGAAGGCAGGAGCCAGGTGCTTAACCTGGTCTCCCATGCGGGTGCAGGGCCCAAGGACTTGGGCCATCCTCCACTGCACTCCTGGGCCACAGCAGAGAGCTGGCCTGGAAGAGAAGCAACCGGGACAGAATCCAGTGCCCCAACCGGGACTAGAACCAGGTGTGCTGGCGCCACTAGGCGGAGGATTAGCCTATTGAGCCATGGCGCCGGCCGAAAATTTAAAAAATTGACATTCAAGAACTCATACAAGAAAAAGGCAATCTTCCCAATTAGGCAGACATACACACACGTATGTACACCTGCACACAAGACAGGTGTTGTGGCTCAGCAGATGAAGCTGGCACTTTGATTGCCAGCATCCATGTGAGAATGCTGGAATTTGAAACCTGCCCCTGTTTTTGATTCAACTTTCTGCCAATGCACACCTAGGAGTCAGCAAATAATAGCTCAAGTACTTGGATCCTTGCCATCCACATGGAAAACCAAGATGGAATTCATGGCTATTGGCTTTGCCCAGCCAAGCCCTGGTTCTTGTGGGCATTCTCTCTACTGATCTCTTTCTCTTTCCCTCTCTCTTCTCCCAGTCACATTGCTTTTCAAATAAAAAAATGAACTTTAAAATAAAAAAATTAGCTGTCACTTTTCTTCCGCAGTTTCAAGGATATTGATAGGATTTTTGTCTCATAACTTCTGACGTTCCAACATTGAGATTCATCTGTCTTACATTTTTACATCTTGTATTTCATTGAGCGTGAAATGATTGACTAGGAGCCCCCAGAGAAGCTTGGGCCTGAAAAGATGTTTAAGGGACTTACAGAAGAAGAGTGATGAACTCAAGGAAGGAATTCATTCGCCCTGCAAAGCTGAGTTGCAAAGATATTACTCAGGCAAAAAAAAAAAAAAAAAAAAAAAAAAAAAAAAAAAAAAAAGGAGAATACAGATCTGCCTTTATCCACAGCATGAACAGAACACAGTGGAGAGGCCAGGGACCCGAGGGTGTGTAGATAAAGTGACAAGAGAGCACTTGGTATATGTAAGCAGAGATAAAGTCAGCAGCAGACTTTTCTCAGAGAAATTTGGAGGAAAGAAATGTCCTCTAGATTTTTCTCTGCTAAAATTCTGGCATTTAAATTAACTTTGGATTTCTGCACTAAATGGCACATATAATGTCACCTTCTCCTGAAAATCCAATAAATCTACAGTAAAGGGAATTTTCAAGACAAGACTTGTAGGGGTGAAAGTGTTAGGAAAAGAGGCACAGAATAGAGAGGAGGCAGTGTACGAATTTACAGCCAGACTGAATTTATTCAGAGAAAATAAATGCACAGAGGTGGGTGACCAACTGCCCACATGTATGTTGAAGGAACACACGGCAGAAGGCCCGACCCCCAGGGGCCAGGCCTTTTTATATTTTAGGAGGGCTGCAGGAGACAAAGAAGAGATCAAGCGATTGAAGCAGAACATTCAAAAGCATTAGGCTGTTATCCAACAAATGAAAGAAGCTGAGAAGTCATCTAGGTTGTATCATAGATGCCTAAAAGTATTATAAAGTGTCAGATACCTCTAGAAGAGGGGAAGCAGGCAAGCAAAACTCAGAGGGTTTGGGTTACTGCCCCAAATTCCCACCCCTGGAGATCTATTCTTTAGAAAATATTTAGAGCCTATGTGGTGGATCCTTCTAGATATAGGTTGAGTATCTGGGCTCTCTTCTGAAAACAGAGGGATTCATGATCACACACATTCTGATGCTAAATGCCAAGGACCCCCCACACACACATACACACACATACACATTGTGTGTGCACGCCTCTCTCCTTCTCAAATAAACAAATTTTTGAGTAAGATAAAAATTATAAGCTGTCACATTGGGTTTAAAAAATTGAACTTCTGAATGCCTTTAGGGCTGATTCTGAGGCCAGAGTGCTATTTAGGGCATCTGCCATTCTATGAGTCTGCTGAGTATCTCACTTCCCATGTTGGATCACTCTCCCCTTTATTTATTCTATCGGTTAGTGTTAGCAGGTACTAGACTTGCTTATGTGCTCCCTTTGACTCTTAGTCCTTTCATTATGATCAATTGCGAACTGAAATTGATCACTTGGACTAGTGAGATGGCATTGGTACATGCCACCTTGATGGGATTAAATTGGAGTCCCCTGGTATGTTTCTAACTCTACCATTTGGGGCAAGTCAGCTTGAGCATGTCCCAAATTATATATCTCTTCCCTCTCTTATTCCTACTCTTATGTTTAACAGGGATCACATTTCAGTTAAATTTCAACACTTAAGAATAACTGTGTATTAATTACAGAATTAAATCAGTCATATTAAGTAGAACAGACAAAAAAACTACTAAGAGGGATAATGTATTAAGTTGTTCATTAACAGTCAGGGCTATGCTGATCAAGTCACCGTTTCCCATAGTGTCCCTTTCACTTCAACAAGTTTCCTTTTTGGTGTTCAGTCAGTTGTCACCGATCAGGGAGAACATATGGTATTTGTCCCTTTGGGACTGGCTTATTTCACTCAGCATGATGTGTTCCAGATTCCTCCATTTTGTTGCAAATGACTGGATTTCATTGTTTCTTACTGCAGCTGAAAAGCCCATGAGAGTATTTCAGGCATGGAAAGCCAAGACACTCTGGCAAAAGATCTCTGTGAGTGAGATCTCAGTGGAAAGAACAGGTCTTCAAAGAAGGAGGTACCTTTCTCTGAAGGGAGGAGAGAACCTCCACTTTGACTATGACCTTGTCTAAACAAGATAAGAGTCGGAGAACTCAAGGGGCTTCCATAGCCTTGGAAACTCATGACTGGAGCATAGGGAGATTACTGATGCCATAGACAGGAGTGTCAATTGGTAAAGTCAACAACAGGAGTCACTGTGCACTTACTCCTCATGTAGGATCTCTGTCCTTAGCGTGCTGTACATTGAGACTTAATGCTATAATGAGTACTCAAACAGTATATTTCACTCTGTGTTTCTATGGGGGTGCAAACTGTTGAAATCTTTACTTAATGCATACTAAACTGATCCTCTGTAAAAAAAAAAAAAAAAAAAAAAAAAAAAAAAAAAGAAAAGAAAAGAAAAGAAACTATCAACTCCCAACTTGACTCTCACTGGGATTAAACATGACAATAGGTCTGATCTGATTTCATCATCATTAAAAAAATCATCTATTATTTTTCACTTTATGTTTCTGTGTGGGAGCAAACTGTTGAAATCCTTACTTAATGTATACTAAGCTGATCTTCTGTATATTAAGATAATCGAAAATGAATCTTGATGTGAATGGAAGGGGAGAGGGAGTGGGAAAGGGGAGGGTTGTGGGTGGGAGGGACGGTATGGGGGGGAAGCCATAGTAATCCATTATTCGTACTTTGGAAACGTATATTCATTAAATAAAAGTTAAAAAAAAAAAATTGAACTTCATTTGGGGAGTGAACCAACAGAAAGAAGACCTTGTTCTCTGTTTCTCTCTCTCTCACTGTCTATAACTCTGTCAAAAAAAAATTGAACTTCAGTTAATTTGTTTATGAGTAACTAAAGCAGAAAGAAAAAAGTTGAAAATGAAAGGAATAAATACAGATAAAATTCAAACAGGTTTAAATAGGAATAAAATTCATTAATAGCATAAATAAGATTTCAAAGTCAAAAATATCAAAAACATACAGTAAAAATATGTTATAATAAAATGTATATTATATTAAAAGTATATTATGATGTTAATTATAATAAAAATATATGAGTTATGACACACAACATAAATTATAAAAGAATTCTTTTAAAGAGCAAACAGCATTGTAGTCATATATACCAAGTAAACA